>NW_021573316.1:848892-998931 GCF_001605985.2 Dendrobium catenatum
CCGGGCCCCCGATTTGGACCCATTTGGGCTTGGGTTGGACCAATTTCGGTGTTGTTCAGTTCATCCCTTTGAGATGTTCAATTTGACTATAAGTTTGCTGAAATTGGAATTCAGATGATCCCAAATTTAATTTTAAAGAATTTCTAACTTGAATATGCCTCGAGATTCGTGCTTGATCAAGGCAAATTTTGTGGACGTATCAATTATTATTATATATGATAATTAGCCATTAGGATGATTATTTATTCAAATGATTAAGTATAATGATAATAAATAAATAACATTCATTAGATTTTCAATTATATCGCATATATGAAAAGTTTAATATAATTTTAATTAATTAATATTTAAGTAATATTTATCAATGATACTTCATAAGTCATAGGTAAACTTTTTAAGTCAAAAATATAATTAAATAATTTTTTTGACTTATGGCAACTTCTGTTTATCATCAATTAAATAGTTTAAACCAATTAAAAATGCTTGACTTAGGTTTCCTTTGGGATGGCATTCTTGCTGCATTTTAAGGTAATTTTTTAGTACAAGAATTTATTGAACTAAAAAATTTTGTGATATAAAAATTAAAACTGTTTTTTGAAAACTTTATAAAAGCTATCCCAAATGAAGCTCTTAGAACTAGAAGGAAGATTCTTGAGAGCTCATCTTGAGCTCTTCTTACAAGAGAGTGAGGGGGAATACACATAATTTGGAGAAAATAAAACTAAAACTTTATTAAAATTTTTTCCCAAATCAATATACAAGTCCTTTATTTATGGATATTACATTATTGCGGTAATCGCAAGAATAACTTAACTAAAACTAGACCAACATCTCAGAGAAGCCTTCATCCATTTAGGCTTTAATATGAATAACTTTCTTACTACTAAAAGTTAAAATTTTTACTAAAATTTTATTTTAAAAAATAATAAAAAAAGTCATCACAAACAAGCTTTAATTTTTAAGTTAATTTAAGCCCTAAACAACGAGAAATTATTCTTTATGGAGGCCGGACGCAGTTCTACGTCCGGAGGCGAATAAGTTGTAGCCACATCAACCATGTCAAGCGGTACCAAGCCGAGATACCAAGCAGTACCTAGCAATATCGAGCCGTGGTACCGAGTTAAAGGATGATATGACGAATTCTAATTGATCTATAGATGACGTTCAACATATACACAAAATAATTAGTCCAAACAAACAGCCCGTCAATGAATCCATAATAAAAATTCGGTTTGACCATCGAAGATCCCAACGCCGTGGGATTCAGCTCGGTTATCTCGAAGGAAACTAAAATCAATAGAGAATTAGAGATCACCGTAGGAAACTGCAGGAAAGTTTCATAAATATTTTTTTTTTAATATATGTTCAATAATGATAAACCTAAGGAAAAAAAAACATTTATCTTAAGCTTTGTTTAAATTATTTTTTAAAAAATAGATAAAAAATAATTAGTAAGTTTGCTTTTTTAATTACATTTTATTTCCAAAAGCAATAAAAAATAAGTTTTAAGGTATTTTGTTTAATTTTTAAACAGTTTTTTCATATCCTAAAACCTACTCTAGCTCGAGGTCAATGATTCTTAACAAAATTATCAAATCTTGCCTAAAAAAAATGTAAGGAAAAAAAAAAATAAAACTATGCTGCACTCCTTTAGCTGTAATAAAGAGAATAAGTTAAAAAAAAAAAATCAAAATCTTGCCAAGAAAAAATGTTCTAAGAAAATATGCTGCGTTGCTTAATTGTAATAAAAAGAATAAGTTTAACAAAAACATTTACAAGAAAAAAAACATATTTTGTTACAACATAAAAAGGAGTACATCAAGCTAATAAGCGGAACGAAAAAAAACTACAAAGATACAAAGGGTTAATAACCCATCAGGCTAAGTATTTGTTAAAGGCTTCCAAGTACTTCGAACCCAGGCATAGGTCATCCAGTTTGGAGTGAGCAGTAACGCACCAAATAGCCATCCCAAAGGAGCAAGAAACACACAACCAAAAATTGCCACGAGCCACGGCTTTAGAGAAATGAGCCATCACCACATCATTGCCCACAAATTATAAAACATAAAATTAAGTCTAATGTTAAAAAACAAACTTCATTTACTTTCAGCCGGTTAAGACAACAAAAAAGAATTTTTTTTTTCACATAAAACACAGCTAAGAAATAAGTTAAAATGAAAAACGCAAAAGAAAAAATTGCCTTTTAACCGAAAACGCAATTACTAATTGCATTTTCGGGTAAAACGAAATTTTTTTTTCTTTTTTTCACGTTTTCAGACAAAGCACACTCCCTAATTTTATTTTTGATCCTTTTTAAATTAAATTTATATATCGTTTCTTCTCCTAAATCACACGTCAAAGCTGATCCTTTTAAAAATTTCGCCAAATATCTCAGCTGGATAGTCGCGGTCATAAGAGCATAACTGTGCGTGCAGAAGCACCTCGTCAATTGATCTGTATCCCATACAATTAAGTACCCTTAACAAGCAATGCTAAAAAAAACAAAGGTAGATTGATTGGGTTCAAGCTGCTAACCTTTGATACTGTAGTTATTTTCCTGAAATCAAATTTCAGAAGATACACGTAATTGGAAACATTATAGCTGGATCGACGCGCTCAGTCCTTGCCGTGTTTTCTGCGTAAGAACAAGAAGCGAGTAGGCGAGGGCTGTTAATAGAGCTGTTATCTGGTCGACGGCCACCAATTTTGACGAACAGGCCTCAGAACCCATCGCCTGTTTCTGCAGTTTCGCACCACGCAATTCTTATCCTTTTCAGATGACCATCTCACAACGAAAAAAAAGCAATTTATAAAATGGGGAAACCCAACGGAAGATTCAAAACTTCTGTGCGGAAGCTGAACATCATCCGGAGATCAATTAGAATGCATCATGTCATCCCTTCGCTCAGTACCGTGGCTCGGTACCGTTGACGTGGCGCATTCTAATTGATCTTCAGCACGTCCCGCCTCCGCACAGAATAATTTATCCAAAAATTCTCTGTTAAGATAAATTAATCCTATAATTCTAGACAAAATCCTTGCATTATTGTATTATTATTGCCTAAACACGCATCACCATTCTAATTGTGTTTCTTATAGTATACTTTCTTCCTCCAATTAGTCAACTCTTTACTCTCCTTCTTCCTCCTCTCCTTCATTAAATGTTGGGATGCGAAACAAATACACAATTGAACTTCTTTATCCAATGAAACTTTCACGGCATTCCCGCCACCACTGCCTATTGAACTCGAAGCAGGCATCCAGGATTGCTAAAGCTCCAGGTTGTTCCAGGCTTTCATCCAAATTGCTGGAAGCAGCTTTTTAAAAAAAGGGTCATAAACCATGATCATGCTTAGAAATCAACAACAGCCAAACAATAACAATGGTAACTTCCATTTCTTCTTTCTATCATTCTTTGTCATCTCCATCCTCTTCTTATTTCCTGTTCCCAGTCATGGCTGCTCACAAACGGAGAGAGGTTCTCTACTTAATTTTCGATCAAACCTTACCTTTAGTTTCAATAATACTATTCTTACATCATGGGTTACCAATGACGATTGCTTCAAGTGGGAAGGGATATCTTGTGATGACAATGAATTTGTTGCTGTCCTCAGTTTGCCCATTAATGGCCTCGGAGGTAGAATCTCCAATTCTCTTGCAAGTCTGTCCCAACTCACTCAACTAAACCTCTCATATAATCGGCTCACCGGCGACCTCCCCACTGAAATTCTTTTGCTGCCAAGTCTTGTCACCTTGGATGTCAGCTTCAACCATTTATCCGGTGAACTGTCGAGGCCGCCATTAGGGAACTACTCCCTGCGGGTACTTAACATGTCCAGCAATTTTTTCACAGGCCCTTTCATTAGTTTGGGTAATCTTGCTAGATTTCTTATGGTACTAAATATAAGCAACAACAACTTCTTTGGTCCATTTCCCTCCTCTATTTGTAGCCTATCACAGGAACTCAGGGCCATGGACCTGTCTCACAACCAATTCGAAGGTGAGATTCCCCCAGGACTAGGAAGTTGCTTGTTCCTGACAGAATTTCAAGCAGGTGTAAATAATTTGACGGGGCCAATCCCAAAAGATCTCTTTGATATGACCTCTCTGAAGATCCTTTCCCTGCCATTTAATCTGCTCTCAGGGATTCTTGATGGCACACTTATAACCAAACTGTTGAATCTAGCCATTCTTGATCTTAGTAGCAATCTTCTAAGCGGTGAATTGCCAGCCTCAATCAGCCAAATGCCATTGCTAGAGCAACTGATCTTACATGATAATCAGCTTAATGGTGTACTGCCTCCAGAATTATCCAACTGTACCAATCTTAAGATTCTTAATCTCAGATATAATAACTTCAATGGTAATTTGGCAGTAGTTAACTTCTCCAGCCTTTCCAACCTTAACAAGCTTGATTTAGGTAACAATAACTTCACTGGAGAGATACCAAAGAGTTTATACTCATTGAAGTCTCTGAAAGCATTAAGGCTGGCTAGGAACTCCTTGAAAGGAGAGATTGATCCAACTATGTTGGAGCTGCAAGCTCTATCCTACCTTTCTCTATCCAGTGATGGCCTAAGGAACATCACAACTGCACTCCAGATCCTCAAAGATTGCAAGAAACTCACTGCTATGATACTTGCGAAGAACTTCTTTAAAGAGGCCATGCCAACAGATGATAAGTGGGAGAACAGGTACTTCCAAAATCTTCAGGTGCTGAGTCTAGCTGGTTGTAAGCTGACCGGCCAAGTACCTCTCTGGTTATTCAATCTCAGCAAACTCTTGGTCCTGGATTTATCTGACAATCATCTCACAGGTCCAGTCCCTGCATGGTTGGGCTCCTTGCCATACCTTTTCTATCTGGACTTGTCAGGGAACCTTCTCTCAGGAGAGATTCCACCACAAATTACAGGATTGCATGCACTGATGGTGGATAAATTTGAATTCCGGATTGATCAAGGTTTTCTTGACCTTCCAGTGTTTATCAGACCTGAAAAAGGATCGGGCCTGCAGTACAATCAGCTCACAGAGCTTCCACCTGCAATATACCTTCGAAACAACACCCTACATGGCACGATACTTCCACAAATTGGCCAGTTGAAGAATCTCCACGTACTGGACCTCAGCCACAACGAATTCTCAGGCATCATACCAGTGCAGCTCTGCAATCTCACCAACTTGGAAAAACTAGACCTTTCCACCAACAATCTCAGTGGCATGATCCCTTCCTTGCTGAATAGCCTACATTTCCTGGCTTCGTTCAATGTAGCTTACAATAATTTAGAGGGGCCAATTCCATCAGGTGGGCAGTTTGATTTATTTCCGATCTCCAGCTATGAAGGAAACACTAAACTCTGTGGAGCGCTTCTGCAAAATTGCTCCAACCAGTCAAGAAATGAATTTCCTTCAAATACAAAACATATGAATAAGAAAATCATACTAAGCATGGCATTTGGAATCTCTTTTGGGGGAGCATTCATCCTTATAGTTTCTATTCTCATCATATGCTATATAATGAAAGCTCAGAAAAAAGGACAAAATGAAACCAAGTTAAAGTCCAATGCAAGTTCAACAAGATCAGCTCCCAACCTTCCTCCCAGTAATTCCATATTCGTCATGGTGCCAAATCCAGAAAACTCTTCCACAAAGAACCTTGTTATGTCAGACATATTGAAGGCTACAAATAATTTTGACCAAGAAAGCATCATTGGTTCCGGGGGCTTTGGGATGGTTTACAAAGCTACACTTTCGGATGGCTCTAAGCTTGCAATCAAGAGACTGTCCGGTGAAATATGCCTAATGGAAAGGCAATTCAGGGCAGAGGTGGAGTCCCTATCAAGCGCCCAACACAAGAATCTGGTGTGTCTGCAGGGTTATTGTAAGCATGGAAGTTCATGGCTATTAATCTATTCATATATGGAGAATGGTAGCCTTGACTACTGGCTGCATGAGAGGGTAGATGGTAATTCAGTGCTCGATTGGCCTACTAGGCTGAAGACTGCACAAGGTGCCAGCCGGGGCCTGTATTACATCCACCAGACCTGCGAGCCCCACATTGTTCACAGGGGCATCAAGTCCAGTAATATTCTCCTTGATGAATACTTTGAGGCACATGTTGCGGATTTCGGATTGTCTCGCTTGATCCTTCCTTATGCCACACATGTGACAACTGAGGTTGTAGGCACACTTGGCTACATCCCACCAGAATATGGGCAAGCCTGGGTAGCCACATTGAGAGGGGATATGTACAGCTTTGGTGTTGTCCTCCTAGAGCTCCTCACTGGAAGGCGGCCAGTTGAACTGTTCAAGTTCAAGGATTCATCAGGACTTGTGGTTTGGGTGAATCAAATGATACATAAAGGAAAGCAGAGTCAGGTCTTCGATCTTCTGCTTAAAGGAAAGGGGTTTGAGGACCAAATGTTGAGGGTTCTTGATGTTGCTTGCATGTGTGTACGTGATAATCCCCTTAAAAGGCCCACAATTGGGGAAGTAGTAGTTTGGCTAGAAAATGTAAGTGGTGATATGCAAATTCATTAGTGACTTTGTTTCTCTATTTCTACTGTCAATTGTACTTCGCAGGATAGATTTAAGGAATTAATCCGTTAACATTCGCATAATGAAAATATGTACCTCTATAACATATGTTATCCGTGATATCTACTTACCAGGTAAGAGTCAAACAACACAGGTACTTATCGAACAAGTGAGTAGAAATTTGGAGATGATGTAAACACTATATCGATAATGCAAGATGCTTGGATAGAAGGCATTCACTGCAAAAGATAATTGTAGTAGTAGAACTACTTATAAATCTCCATGAAACAAGTCAGACTAACAAATATGCTACTAATACAAACAAGAAGATAGTAGTAAAGCACAAGCTCCATTGGTCATTGTGATACGCCGGGGGGCCACAACTAGGTTGGGTGAGCTATTTAGGAAGGTTCCTAATCAAGAGAGAGTTATTTAAGAAAGTTCTTAACTAAGGAAAATTATTTAGGAAGGTTCCTAATCAAGGAGGAGTTGTTTATGAAAGTTTCCTAATTGTGTTTATGCTATTTAGGAAATGTTTAATTATTTAGGAAGGTTTCCTAAAATATATTTAATGTTTATGAAGGTTTCCTAAATCATGCTTAATTGTTTAGGAAGGTTTTCTAAATTATGTTTATGCTAATTAGGAATGTTCTATTTATTTAGAAATATTTTTTAAATTATGTTTATGATGATTAGGAAGATTCTAATTGTGTTAATGTGTTCTAGGATTATTTAAGAGGGAGTTTGTCTATAATTTAGGAGAGATATTGCTGAGTTTATTTTCCTAGTCTTTGTAGTGAGTTCCTAATGGCATCTAAGGTCTGTGGGAGAGGTGATCTAACTATTGAATAGTAGATCAATTGCTTGCTTTATTATTGAATGACAAATAAAAAAAATCACCCCCATCTTTGTGTTCCTATGCTATTCTTCTCTTTTACTTGTTTTTTCGCTTACAAGTTGCATCAAATTGATATCAGAGCACTTTTTTGGGACCTATGATTGCAAAGAAAGTGGATGCGTTGAAGGGAAAAATAGACCAATTCAAATCCAGCATGGAGGAGAAGTTTTTAACTATGAGGAATCGGATGGAGAGCCAATTTGGAGGGATAGAAGAGATGTTAATGAAGCTTATTAAGATGCAATCCAAAACTCCACCGGTGGTTCCAATTGCTATTCTTAACCTAGAATCGACCTGGATTCCCGTTGCTAAATCTAAGGGAAAATAAATTGGATGAGAAGAGTTTGATAAGGAGAGTTTCTTTCATCAAGAAAGACCTACTAGGGCTTCGATAAGAGGCGGATTAGCGGTTTGGGATGGGGGACAACAAAAAGAGAGTTTTATGATGGAGGTGGAGTGGCCGACCACTATGGAAGACATTTTGGGTAAAGGGAGTGGATGACTAGAGAATAAGAGGGACAGGACGAACCATAAGGATCGGGTCATGTGAAGCAAGAAAGAAGGGATTCCCACCATCGATATACAAGAGAAACATGGAGGGATCACGATAACAGTTACACTAAAGGAGGAAAAAACTTTTGGGGCGGTGGCTATCCTAGTGTCAGTACATCCTAGTCTTGATGTGAAACAAACTGAATATCTTATAGCTATTGGGGTAATTAACTATAGGGGATTGTGCCGCCTATAGGAAACCAGAACTCAAATCATAAAGTCCTCGCAAAATGAGGGTGAAATCTCTGGGTAGGATAGCCACCGGAACTTAATCCTCGCAAACTGAATATCTTACAGAGATAATGTCTTATCTACAAACCCATCTGCCTTCCCAAAATTTATCTCGGAACTTAATCCGTTAAAACTCCCTGAAAAAGTAACAGGGAGACCAGGGCTGAATTTTTAGAGCCCACAAAAACACAACACAATATGCAAGTGTATTGTTCAGCATTACCAAGAGTAGTGCGTAGCAGTAGTACACTACACTAATGTGTAGGTACATCATGCAATATGTAAACCTATATGTCAACATGCATTTATACATGTGAATACACAAAACACATCATGCTTATAACATATAGAGCATGTCAAGCAAATGCATCATTCAGTGTATAAAATGCACCATGCATATGCAAGCTGCAACATATAGAACACATTATGTAAATACATCACCTAACATGCAAATGTGTTGCACGGTAGTAAATACATCACCTAACAACGCCGATGCGTCCGGAGCAACGGAAACAGCTAAGATCGACACCCATATTGGTGGGGGTCGACGGTCGACGAAAATTTTAATTTTTGGGCGCGCGAATCAAGACGACGACGTGTGCGAGCGGCGACGCGACGACCAAATTGATGCAAGATTAAAAATTTATTTTTATTTTTGTGCAATAAAACTAAAAAAAAATTGAAAAGAGGAAGATAAATAGAGCTTCTTAAATAAGAAAATGATTTTTCTAAATAAAAAAAACCCAAAAAATGCCTAATAACCCTCATAACCCTCTCATGACTGAACCCCTCCTCATTTTCACGACATTCTCACGGCTCCCTCTCCCTCACACGACTCCAAGCCGCCTCCCTCTCCCTCTTGCAATCCAAAGCCGCCGGCCTCCTTCATCCTTCCAAGCAAGGTGAGTTTTCTTCTTCTCCTTCTCCTTCTTCCTCCATTCTTCTTCCTACATCCTTCTTCTTCTTCCTTTCCTCTTCTTCCCCTTCTCTATTTTTCATCTTCCCTCATCTTCACTCCAAGTTTCTCACCATTTTCTTATATTTTCTTCCTCTACTCCCTTCTCCTTCCTCTCATTCATCTTCTTCTTCCTCCTCCAACCCTCTTTCTCAAAACCTACAAAAACCCTAAACCCTAATTTTTTTCCTCACTTCCACTCACCAAACCACCTAAATCCCTTCACAAAAAATGTTCTTACACACCTCCTACACCCTTCTAACAAAAAAAAAATTATCCTTCATTTTCTCTCTCTAACCTAGAGAGAGAATTTTCTCTCTCTAGAATGAGAGTGAAATTCCTTCATGTACGGCTCTATTTCCATCCTAAGCGTCTCCCCTTCCCACCATACCTCCAAATATCTTGCCTAGAGAGAAATAAATTTCCCTCCTCTCTTTCTCTCTCCAAAAATGAGAGAGAGAGAGAGATTTTTCTCTCTCTAACCCCACTCCTCTAATCTCCTACACATTCTAAGCCCACTCCATCAGAAAAACCCATAAAATCCTTTATTTCCCTCTCTTTCTCTCTCTAGAAAGAGAGCTCTCTTCATTTTCTCTCTCTCTAGCTTTTTTTTTCAAATAAAAATATGATTAATTAAATTGCACAAGTAAATTTTTTTTTTAATTATGAATCGCAGATTCCTACGTCGACTTCATCCGTCGTCGCCGCCTCGATTACTGCACACCCAAGGTAAAAACTAGTATTTACATTTCCGTGCATGAAATAAGTACTCGTGACCGATTTTCTTAGCGGGCGAGGAAAAACTTAAGTACCCGTGACGCACTGAGCGAGCAGGGAAATTCGTATGCATGAAAATATAAGTACCCGTGACTGCTTTTCTTAGCAGGCAGGGAAATTTGTTATTTGTAGCAAAATTATTTAATTAAGTACCCGTCATTGCTTTTAGGCGGGGAAAATGTCACATTTTAAACCTGTGCACAAAGACCCCGTGACAGCTTTTTTTAGCGAGCGGGGATTGGAACTGCGGCCGCGGTGTCACCCGACACCTACCGTGACTGCCTTTCTTGGCAGGCGGGAAGGCCTTACACACTCCGAGGCAGCCCCCTACGCGGGGACGACGCCGGAGTGCTGCCAAATTTTTCAGCAAAAATCTATAACTTAGAAAATTTAAAAAAGATTTAAAATCCACTTAAATGTTTTAAGTTAACCAAAAATAAAATATACGACACCCTAGGCTCCCGACGCTGAAAAATAAATACGAAAGAAATATAAATTAATGTGAAATGCAACATACAGTGAGTCTTCAAGGGAATTAGTTGTTCGCAAATAGGTAGGAATCAAGCCTCTTCCACCTAGCACCTGACTCGTACACCCCTAAGTCCCTCACCAAAATCTCCTTACATAAATAGGATGGGAAGAAATGAGTTGAAATACCTCCTATTTATAACATTGAGTTTGAATTATTCGCAGGCCCCACCAGCCTAGGATCCTTTGCTAAAAGACAGGGAAAGTACATCTGTGGGCCCCATCCACTTAGGATTCTAAGATGCCATTTCGAGGCTCTGGCATCAGATTCCTACAGTATTCACTAGCAAGTGAAATACGTACGTAAATACGAAAGTAAATACGGGTTTAAATACAAGTAAATACGGCGGGTAATTATCTTAAAAAGGGAGGGGGTAAAAGTAAAAAAGAAAATTTACCTTTCCTGCAAAATACTTTTGTGCTCATTGTAAACACGTAAGAATCCCCGAACACCTTTGTGAGAGGATAAAAAAATGTGCCCGTCGTATTACAAGTCACGGGCGCTCTAAGTGGTGTGCGCACCAGCTGTTAAAGTTAGGTGGCTCGTACATCACGTGAACAGATATCTTCAAAAAGAGATAAAATAACGCACTTTTATGTGTCACGGGTTTTACGACCCTTAATTAAAGTAGGCACATCACCACTGGAAAGTTTGTCCCCTACAATTCAAAGCAGGAGATTCGTTAGTGCACTACAATCTTCTTGCACAAATCATGTAAGTAGTGCACGACAGTCTACCTGTACAAAGCAGCAAACAATTCAATCCACAAGCTGCTACAACCCGCCACCGGATCTGCAACACAAATACAAGCAGACAGAAGGCGTCTACAAGTTGCAATGCCCCGCCACCGGATCTGCAATACTCGTACAAGCAGACAGAAGGTGTACATAATCTCTCAAATGAAATATTGTGTGCAATCAAATTACAATTACTTGCACAACTAAAATATTTTGAAATCCCCCTGCACCTACACCGTAGTTTGTATACACATAGGTACACTAAAGGGGAAAATACTATCTTGACCCGCATGGGCCCCGGCGAGCGTGTTATTGATACACACGTGACGCCTAGGGATGCTGCGCGGGTCGATAAGTGAATTCAAGTTTGAACCCGATCCTTCTATACGGATCAATAGGAGTCGACAAGGTTTGAACCTTCGAACAAATACACGATTGTGGCGACCGGTGTATTTGTCTTAATACATTCATATCAGGCCTTCAAAGCCTAAAATCAATATAATTCACTCACAAAGGCATAAAGCCTACGAAACCCGATCCTCTGTCGACATCCAGACACTGAGTTGACAAGGTTCAAATTACAAATAAAAATGACCCAACACCCCGATGATGGCCGTGTTGAATGTGAATCTCAACCGGAGGGGTTAATCTCTCATATATTTTAAAATGTCCTAAAATTTCTACAAAATTTAAATTCCACAAAAGTTCAAAAAAAAATCATCAAGCTCTAAGATATTTAGATTTGAAATCAATCATCAAAACACTTAAAGCAAAATACGTCCACCCTCCGCAAAACGTTTGTCGAGGTGGACAAATTCAAATATAACTTCAACTCACAAAGAGCCAAATGCCTAGTCGAAAATATCACTAGGATCCATTCTCAACCAATCTCCTGCTAATAAGGACGTGGTACGTGTCCTCTAACCAGTGGTTTGCCACCAAATGGCACCGAAGGATAAACGGTTATGACCCGGGGCCCTCTGAACCGAGTGGTTTTGCCGCCAAATGGCACCACGAAATACCGGTTATGGCCATCGCCGTTACGTTCCTTATTGGCATAAAATCATTAAGATATGAATCAATAGGATATGATTGATAGGGCACAAAGCCCTCTGTTAGCTAAGGTGGATTCAGATTTGTCCCCTTAGGCAAATATTCACCCCAGGTCTACAAGGTACCCTTGGACGAAGCAACCCATGGCTGCCGACAAGGATCCTTCTGTCAGGTTGGGTCGACTACCTCCTCTGACTAAGTAGACCAGGGACCACGATGGCCCGGGACAACGGAACCATGGGATCTTGATCGGGTCCATCATCCATTCCCCTACCATCCGCTTTAAGTGCAAGATGGTGAAATTTCTATTTTAAATATTAAATCTTCCAAAACCAACAAATTTCCCAATCCAAATCTTTAAATTTCCAAATGTCCTATGTTGTTACTATATGCCAGATAACACGTATATTCTATTTATCTGATTGACGACTAGCCTTAATCGAAAGTTCTCTCTTGTTATCGAGAGGGGTAATTCACTATAGGGGCTTGCGCCTATAGGAAACCAGAACTCAGATCATAAAGTCCTCACAAAATGAAGGCGAAATCTCTGGGTAGTGTCTTATCTTCAAACCCATCTGCCTTCCAAAATTTACCTCGGAACTTATTCCGTTAAAACTCCCTCGCCGAATAAAAAGAAGAGCGAGCGAAGGCCGGGGCCGAATTTTCGGAGCCCACAGTTAATAAAGGCATAAAGTCGACGATGAACCCAATCCTCTATCAGCAAGTAGACATAGTTGACAAGGTTCGACCAATAAAATAGAATTGCCCATAAAAACCCCGATGATGGCCGTGTTGACAGAAAATATAAATTGGAGGAGCCCTCAATATTTATAAATGCCTCCCACATTCCTACAAAGATACAAGTGATTTCAAAGTCATCCTGATGATGGTTGTGTTAAATACAAATCTCAACCGAAGGGGTCCACACAAATCTCAAAGAAATGCCTCACAAAGGCCCATGAAAATGTAAGATACCAAAATCCAAAAATTTTAAATTAATATTAACCATCAAAAAGCTTAAAGAAAAACACATCCACTCTCCGTAACAGTTTACCAAGGTGGCTAAATTTAAATATCATTTCAGCTCACAAAGAGTTTATGTCTGGTCAAGAATATTACTAGGATTCATTCTCAAATAGTCTCCTGCCAGTAAAGACGTGACATTGTTCCTCTGATTGGTGGTTTGGCCAAATGAGTCCATAGAGAACTCATGAGTTGTCCAGATGGCTCAGCGTGGTTAATGCTTACGACCGCAACACTCCGACATAATGGCTTGGTCTAACGACTCCATTGTATTATGGTTACGGTCACAATCCGTATATTCCCCAATGATGTCAAATCCTTAAGATATGAATCAATATGATATGATTGATAGGGCATAAAATCTTATGTCAGCTAAGTTGGATTCAAATTTGTCCCCTTACATAAATATTCACCCCAGGTCTATAAGGTACCCTTAGATAAAACAACCCATGGCTGACGACAATGATCCTTTTGTCAGGTTGGGTCGACTACCTCCTCTTACTAAGTAAACCAAGGACCAAGATGACCCGGGATGATGAAAAAACCATGGATCCTAATCAGGCTCATCATCACCCCCCCCCACTCCAACCATCCACTTTAAGTATGAGGTGATAAATTTTTAATTTTAAATATTAAATTTTCAAATATCAGCCCATGCTGCTACTTTACACCAGATACCACGTATTCTCTACGTATCTTTTTTAATGACTAGTCTTAATCGAAAGTTATCTTTTGTAATCGAAGGGGTAATTAACTATAGGGGATTGCGCCTATAGGAAACCAGAACTCAGATCATAAAGTCCTCGCAAAATGAGGATGAAATCTCTGGGTAATGTCTTATTTCAAACGCATGCCTTCTGAAAATTTACCTCGGAACCTAATTTGTTAAAATTCTCCTGAAAGTAGGGGAGGTCGGGGAACGAATTTTCGGAGCCCACAAACCATCACTTAAGTTTAGAAAAAATGTGCATCATAGAAAATTTGATCTCAAACTTCATATCCATCAATCATTGGAAACCTAGTAACGACACCAGTTTATTATAAGGAGAGTGTCAACCAACTCAAAATAGAAGCACCATTAAGATTGAGAATGATGTGTCACAAACCAACACAAAAATGAGAAAAAAACATAATAAAAAACCGCCAAGATTTACACAGTCAACTTCAAACAAACTTACGTGTTCACAAGAGTAGAGGGAATTTTAATACAACATCCACAAAGTCACAAAAAATGTACACAAAGAATGAATACTCACTGTCCTTCCTAAATCCTACGTATATCCTCTCACAAATAAAGAAGAAGCTCAAGAATAATCTTACATGCAAAATTATTTCACCGTACTGCCTTCTTCTCACATGCACTGTTAAAGTTTTCAATCCTCCAATGAAACAACAACGGCTAAGAGGCTATGCGGATGAAGAATGAAAAGATCTTCAATTGCTTATCTGCATCTTCATCTTATAAAACTGCTTAGACCGCAACCTCACATGTATTGAGAAGGAATGGAAAGTTTCTCAAGGTTGGACGCTGATCTAAAGACAAATTGAATGGGCAGCCCAAAAACTCGAGAGGACCAGTGGTCCGTTAGTGAATCCCAATATTAATATTTTTGATATCAACTACACAAATTTAGATATCAGATTTCTATAAGCAATTTTCCCCCAAAAATAAAAAAGGTTTCTATAAGCACACAGGCCTTTATCAGAAAGGAAATCCCATGCATAATAATATGAAAAATACAACAGAAACAAAACTCCATTAGATGGGAATAAAAATATAGAAGAAAATAGAGTCTGTCTTAGAAAATATTATTTCTTCTTTTTATTCAAAGATAAACATCAATAACAATTTACATTGCAATCACATATAGGGGGTCATTCTCTCTATCTTTCCAAAAAGAGTTTGGAGGACAAATGTTTCCAACCAAAATGTAGAACCTACACTGATTATGGTCTAACGTCTGAGCTTCTTTCTCCTTGAAACTCCGGTCAAAAGGAACAAAAGAACATTCAGATGATTTGCGCTGCAAGGCCATCCCGAAAGCTGATAGAACAGTAAACCGTGGCCAAGAAGCATACAAGCTTAAGCAGCAAAAGCTGGCAGAAAATAATCCAAAAAAAGATGAAATATTTTTATTGTACATCCTTAGTATTGTTAAAGAGGCTTCAAAAATATGCCGTCAATATAATTGCCATGAGGTTAGATAAGCACATAGATTATGTGTAATGTTGTGTGGAAAGTGATACTTACCTGCAAACTTTAGGCTATTAAGACTCCATGTTATGGGAAATTACAGGGATATTATTAATATTGGCTCCATTAACTTGGTCTGGCATTTGTACCACGTTCACATGAAAAAATAAATGAAGTTAGAAGGACATATAATCTGTGCACAGAAATTTTAATGGACGATAAATTACCTGATGGAGTCCCAAGGACAAAAAAACATGCACCAATAACAACATAAGCTAGAAGAAGAACAAATCCCTTTAAATAATGTGAGGACCCATCCTGCAAAACAAAAAAAAAAAAAAGTTTTTTAATACGAAGAGTGGTCATCTTGGGCCTAGAATCATCATATCTCCATACAGCAAAACCATCGCTTAGGTTGTATGCCAATATCTAATGCAAATGGACAAGAAGTTGGAGTTTTTTCCTCTTTGCCGCTGGTCTGAGTTTGATTGTACTAAATTACACTAATTTTTCTAATATTTGCACGTCTATGCTCCCCATCCCCAAAAAACTATCTTATGCAACCATATAGAAATAGAAAATTTTGTATTAGAGTCCTCATTTCTTTTTTTTTGTGCCCATCCTCAATTATGTATAATAGATTTATTATTGCATAGGCAAGGTTCAAAGTCTAGATCTTGTCAACAATTTTCAAAACCCTTGTCAACCTAACTAGTTTTTAGAATCATCACGGTAAATGATAGTAATAGGGTCCTTAAAAGTATTTTGCCCTCCAGATTATTTTATGAATGTTAAATAAAAGGATTTTTTATAGGAAATACTTGAGTTCGCCATTAATTCAAGAGAAAATACTTGAGTTCGCAAGCAACCCTAGCAATAACTGGCCAAAACAACGAGAAAAACAAGAAATTATGGAAGAAATCAATCTAAAAATGATAGATTGCAATAGTAGAATCAAAGCAAAGCAAACTCCGAGCGAGATACAATTGATCCTCAATTCGAGAGGAGGATCGTCACTCCCAATCTCTAGATTGTGGATCTAGAGCCCAAGACACCAAGAAGACTCCAAGAGAACAACTCCAAATTATGCATAACCCTAATCCTAATTCCCCCCTCCTACTTAAAGCATACACTAATTAATCAAGACCAATTTACTAAACAACCCTTGCCGCCCCCTCCTTTCCCTCCAAGGGATTTGAATTTGATTCTTAGTGAACCCCACTTCCCTCTCTCTCTCTCTTTGCTGCTGCCCTCTCCTGGTGTAAACCAAGACCGGCCCACTAGGGGCCGGTTGTAGTGGGACCGGTCCACTAAGGACCAGTCTAATAATTTTATATGTAAATAGTATGCAATGAAGTTTTAAAAACAAATGACAAATCTGATTTTCATTTAAAAAAGAGGTGCAAGGACGCCAAGAAAAAAAAAAAAAAAGACAACCTTTATACATTGATATTCATGTTACCTGTAAAGCAAACGATACTATCAAAATTGAGATGACCAGAGCGCCAGTCTCCAATAATTTAAAATCAAGATCCATTTGAATGCCCATCACCCACGCCACCATCACACTTAATGGAACCTGCATCATAAATAGAAAACAATATGAGTTATAGTTTGACATGGTAAACAAATGATTGGATTCTTTTTCAACTCTCACCACAAACATGGAAATTTGTGTTGCTGAACCCAGTGACACTCCCAAAGTTATATCCTACGCCACACCAGTATTTGACCTTGTTATGCTCAATCTTGATTGAATTATTCAGGCGAAAATTTTCAGGAGAGTTTAGATGGTAACTTACCAGCTTATTCTTTAAAGCAAAAATGATGGCACCAGCATGCTCTGCTGCATTCCCCACGATTGGCAATAATATGATGCTGAGGAAACAAATGGAGATGCCCCATGAATCTGCTGCAGCCTAGATAAGGAGATTCATTTTGGTTAAGTAATATTCATCACTCCTAAACGAAGCAATCAGAAAAATCTTTTCAGGTTATTAGTATAAGTTTCTATGATCTTTTTGAATGATTGCCATTTAACACCCAAAAAAGAGTTACTATAAACTTGCCATGTTCATTTGATCATGAATTATGTAACCTTATCTTTAAAGTAAAGACAGTCAATGGAGATAAATGTCCTAAGAGTTTATCCAATTGACCAAACAACAAAGAAAGAGTGGATGATGGGGCAACAATCATGTAAGAGAGAGAGAGAGAGAGAGAGAGAGAGAGAGAACTCTGATCCAAACATTTGTTTTCGAAGCCACTAATGGATTCTAGTACTCATAATAAGGACACAAGTCTAGAAAATGATGTTTTAAGCATTCCTTCTCATTGAGGCATGCGGAAATTTTTAATGCCAAAAAGATTATTAGTTATATAGTTCTACATATGTTGGCATAATATCAAGTAGGATGGGAAAATTTGTAATTATCTACGGCTTTAATCCTTATCTCTTTTTCCTACTAATTCTAAAAATCAGATGAGTTAATGGACTTGATAACAGATTAACAGTTGTAACCTTGGACAGGTTCTCTCGGGCTTGATTGTGCAAAAGAAAAGAGTTGAGGTTTTGTCCATGCAGAGAGAAGTCACAAGCAATAAAGAAAGAAGGGTGATTCAAGATGTCAACGTTCGAGCAGATTCATTTGCTTATTTTGTTTTTAGAGTTTTTGTTAAAGGAATTTATCCTCTTATTCTTTGAATTTCTATAGAAAAAAAAAGTACTCCAAAATTTTGGTGAGATCTCATTAATCCCTTGTTAGTTTTGTGAGAAGAGAAATTAAGCAATGTTACAAATCTTCTTAATTTGTTCCGTCCATATTTGGATAGTGAAATTATACGTGCCTTCTCGCCTTTTGGTATGAAGGCCCATCTTATAGAATCACATAAATACTAGTGATTTTGTCTTTCTGTATGCTTTATTGTTTCATATCCTAGTTGTGTGTGTAGTGCTAACTTTATTTCACCTTGATTAAATTAGCTTGCTCGCTTTGGTAGTCTTAAAAAGAGAGATTTGGGCACTTTTTTGGAACAAATTGGTATCAAAGCGCAGCCAATTTAAATGTAGCAGATGGAACCATTAAAACCATTTGCCAATACTATCAAATATGAGTTTGAAAAATTCATCGAGAATGATTATTTCAACATTTGAAAAATGAAGATAAGGGCATCTTTGTCCGAGGGCTTCCATAAAACTTTGAAGGTGATGGATTCCCTAACTGGCACGAGTCAGGAGGAAATGGATGAGAAAGCTCTTAGTTGGGACAACCTCAATTTGGGAGATGAAGTTCTTAGCACTTCAGCATATCAAGGTATTGTATAAGAGGAATGGGGAAGTTGAAATCCCTCTACATGGCAAAGGTATTAACAAATAACAAATCATCTATATTTAAAGCACTAATTGTTCATATTTTTATCACTTCAAGAGCAGTTGGATGTCTATGGAAAGCTACTATTGGACTGACAAATTCAAATGTAAAATTATGAGGAAAATAAAGTTTTGATTTTGTTATGCTCTCTACCGACTACCATCCATTTTTTTAAACACATTGTCACCATTGCACTACATGAAAGTATACAATAACCATAACAAAGATTTTGTCTATTGTTCTAGCAAATAAGTTGAGAATTAATGTGTTTTGAGGGCTTATTTGTAAAAAAAGGTAGGAGCTTGGAGAAAGTAAAGAAGAAAGAGAGAGATCAAAGTCAAATTTTAAAAAGAAAGAGCAACACCACTACTGCAAGAAAATTGGACATTGGAATCATAATGTTGCTATTGCAAGAAAAACTCAAAATAAACGTAAACAAAAAGGCAATTCTAACTCTAAAGTAGCAGCAATTGTAGAGGAGCCAAAAGATAGGTCTCATTTAGTTCTAATAATAGCAAATTTTTTTTTTCTTCAGCTGAAGTTTGAATCCAGGATAGTCAATGTTCATATTACTTGACCCCTCATGGCGATCAACTTATTTCTATGGAATTGTCGATGGTGGAAATGTTCTTATGAGTGATGATATGGTATGTAAGATTTTTAGGATATGGATGACTCTGATTAAGACATGATGGAGATGTGAGAACTTTTAAAGAGGACCAACACATGCTAACTATGAAGAAAAATCTTATGTCTTTCGGTAGTTCAAACTCTTATGGTGCAGATTCGAAGTTGAAGTTGGAATTTACATTCTTCAAGGCAGCATAGTGATAGGTGATGCATCAATTTCTTACTCATGTTTTAACTAAATTATGACACATAAGACTTATGCATATATCATAGCGAGGCCTATTAGATTTGAGTAAAAGAGGTTTGCTTTATGGTCAAAACACTGAAGCCTTTGAGTTCTGAAGGCATTGGTTTCTATATAAGAATCAGAATTTCCTAATGAATTTCATAGAACCAGAGGTACCATAGACTAGATTCATTCTAACTTATGTGGTCCTACCAATGTTAGATCAAAAGATAGATCTAGATGCATATTTACCTGCATAAAAAATTTCTCGAAGGCATGATTTTTCTTACTTGAATACAAGAGTGTAGTATTTAAAATATTCAATAGTCGAAGAAAAATTTAGTAGAAAACTGGCAAAAAGATAGTGGTTGAGGATTGACAATGGCTTAGAATTTTTTCATCTAAGTCATTTTGTTATAAGAAAGACATAGTTAGACAAACAATTGTAATGGATACACCTCAGCAAAATAAAGTTGTACTAAAACTAAACATGACACTATTGGAGAGAGACAAACATATGTTATCATATACTGGTTTGACCAAGTATTTTTTTTGTAGAGGCTATTAAAACTACATCTTTATTGGTGTACATATCTCCAACAATTGCCATTGAGTTCAAGACTCCTAAGGAGATATGATCAAATAATCCTACATATTCTTCAATAATAAGGTGCTTTGCTTATGCTTATATCAAATAGGGCAACCTTGAACCAAAATCTAAGAACAGCTTATTTCTTGGGCATGGAGTTGGTGTGAAAAGATTGACTTTGGTGTATGGATGTGTTACGCCTGGACCGATCCCAGCTGAACCGGTCCGGTTCTACACCCGAAGGCCCAAAGTCGGGCGGAACCAGGCGGAACACGCGGAGGAGCGGGAGTCGGTGGGCCCAAACAACGGCTAAAACGCATGGGGGGAGGGAAAATTTTTGAATGAGAGGCTGTTTTAGGAAGTCCATTATTGTCCTTTATGATTTTACCCACGGGACAGCAGTTTTTGCATGAAAACAGTGAGAGAAAACGGGAAAACTGAGATAAAACTCAAGCAACGGCTTGTATTTCACTAACAGACAATGAAAATAGCAAAGATACAATTTGTTCTTCAATCCGAGAGGAAGAACAACTCTCCAATCTCCGGCAACGCCAAGAGCCAAAGCAAGAAAACCTAGATCTCAAAGAGAAAACTCCAATTCAAGATAATCCCCCCTTTTCCTCCTAACCTCCTAATTAACCATAAAGGAGTTTTACAAAATGTATAAACAGCCCCTCGCATTCAAAATTTCCCTCCAAAAATCTTCCCTGGCCCCCATCGGCTTCGCTCCATCCGCTCGGTTCCGCCTGCCTCGTTCGGTTCCGTCGCGAGTAGACCCGGACCAGTTGGACCGGTCCAGCCGGCCCCTCTTAGGCCGGCGTAACACAAACCCTAAGAGAAATACAAATTCAGACAAAACATGCATAACCCTAACCCTAGGATGAAAATAACTATTAAAAGCAAACAATACAAAGTAAAAAGTCTAAAGAGCCCCTCCAATTCAAATTTTCCGCTCTCTCTCTCTCTCTCTCTCTCTCTCTCTCTCTCTCTCTCTCTCTCTCTCTCTCTTAGGTCGGCCTAACAATACCCCTCTCCCAAAGAACCACCTTATCCTCAATGTGTAAGGATGGAAATTGATGTTTTATCAGCTCATACGGTTCCCAAGTAGCGACGTAATCAGGTAGGTTCTTCCACTTAATCAACAGTTCCCTACTCATCCCTCCCCATGTCGTACTCCTTCAACTCCAGTGATTCCAAAACTACCTGCAAATCCTCCATCAAAGTCACTGGTAACTCCGCACTTGATATGTGATCCCTTATAGCTCTCCTCAACTATGACACATGGAATACCGGGTGTATGGTCGCGATCGAAGGTAGCCTCAATTGATATGCCACTGTTCTGATCCTCTCTACTATCTCATAAGAGTCAAAGTATCTCGGAGCTAACTTCTCATTCCTCCTGGTAGTCACTGTCCTATGCCTGTAAGGATGAAACTTCAAATACACCATATCCCCTACCTCAAACTGAATATCCTTCCTGTGCTCATTTGCCTATCTTTGCATAATTTGTTGGGCCTTCAACAGGTGTTTTCTCAATTCCTCAAGTACCCAATCCCTCTCCTCTAAGTCCTGCTTAACTGAAAAGACTTGTGTGCTACTCTGTCCAAAGTGCACCAAGTGAGACGGATTTCAGCTGTACAACACTTTGAAAGAAATCATCTGGGACGTCGAATGATACGAAGCATTGAACCAATACTCTGCCAATGCCATCCACTTGGCCCACATCTGAGGTGTCTCTAAAGCAAAGCATCATAGGTATGTCTCCAGGCTCTTGTTGACCATCTCCGTCTGCCCGTCTATCTCAGGGTGGTAAGCGATGCTCCTCTTCAACACAGTCCCATGCAACATGAACAACTCCGTTCAGAAGTGAATGAGGAGCACGTCTCAATCAGAAACTATAGAATCTAGTATCCCACGTAATCTGTCTAACTCTCTAATAAAGGCCAACACCACTAATATTGTTGTGTAAAAGTGTCATAAATTAATGAAATGAACACATTTAATAGTCTGTCCACCACCATTAGAATAACAGTAAACCCCTTATAGATCAGGGTAGCTCATCTATGAAATACATGGAGACCTCTTCCCACACTCTGCCTGGAAGTGCTAGTGGTTGTAGTAGTCCCCTGGAGCCATCACCATATACTTGCTCCTCTAGCAAACTTCACACATGGCCACCATCTCCTTTACATCCTTGTGCATCCCCTTTTAATATAATTCAACAACCAATCTCATGTGTGTCTTCTGCACACCAGAGTGACCACCAAGAGCGCTCCCAAGAAACTCCTGTAGAAAGTGTTGGATATGAATCGAGATTCGTGGTAGCATAAACCTCCCCTGGTATAGTAGTCTCTCACCATCTACGAAATAGTCAGGATGGCTACTCTCATCCTTCAATAGATCCTATATGATCCTGCTCAGCTCCATATCCTGCATACTTTCTTCCTTAATAGCCCACAATCCAACATCACCATTATCAAAAGCGCTAACTCTTAGAGCTCCCTCACGCATCTAGACAAGGCATTAGCCGCCTTATTTTTCAGCCTTGGCCTATACTGGATCTCAAAATCATATCCCAACAACTTTGATAACCATCTCTGATGCTCCTCAGTCACCATCTTCAGCTCTTGCAAGTACTTCAAGCTCCACTGGTTGTCCTAATGATGAAATGCTTACCCAAAAAGTAAGACCGCCATTTCTAAATAGCCAATACAATTGTCATCAATTCCCTCTCATAGACTAACTTCAATCTAGCTCTAGCTGTCAACACTTGGCTGAAGTAGGCTACGGGTCTATGGTTTTGAGTGAGCACTGCCCCCAATTCATATCTTGAGGCATCAGTCTCTGCCACGAGCATTTGGCTAAAATCGGGTAGGGTTAGGACTGGGACCGTGGTCATGGCAGTCTTCAACTTTCTAAAGGCCTGAGTAGAGAGCTCTCCCCACAAGAAGTTGTCCTTCTTCAACTACTCTGTCAGAGGCCAAGCGATGATGTTGTATCCCCTCACGAATCTCCTGTAGTACCATGTCAATCCTAAGGAACCCCTTAGCTCCCTCAAGTTCCTAGGTAGGGGTCATTTTAGCATTGCCTCGATCTTGGCCTAATTAGTGGCCACCCCTTTCCGGGATACCACATGCCCCAAGTACTCCACACTAGCTTGTGCAAAACACTTCTTCAGATTGACCCTCAACTGATGCTCCTGCAACACCTATAAAATTGCCCTTAGGTGCTTCAGATGCTCCTCATTAGACTTGTTATTCACCAGGATGACATCGAAGAAAACCAAAATAAACTTCATGTGGTAAGGTTGAAACACCTTATTCATGAGGAACTAGAAAGTAAAGGGTGTTGGTGAGACCAAACGGCATCACCAAGAACTCATAGTGTCCCTCGTGTGTCATGAAAACTATCTTCAGGATATCCTCCTCTCTCATCTGAATCTGATGGTACCCGAACTTTAGATACACCTTCGTGAATATTGTCGCTCCATAGAGCTCATCTAGCAACTCATATATCATGGGAATATGAAACTTGTTTAGCACATTCTCCTTATTCAGAGCCCGACAGTCCATACAAAATCTGCAACTTCCATCCTTCTTCTTGACTAATAGAATTGGGCTATAAAAAGGGCTCATGCTTGGTCTAATGATCTCCGCCTCCAACATCTCCCAAATTTGCTTCTCAATCTCAACCTTTTGGGGACATGGGGGTAGCAGTAAAGCATGGCACTAATTGGTGATACTCCCTCCCTCAGTGTGATGGCGTGCTCCTATCTCCTCTTTGGTGGCAACTTCTAGGGTGGCTAAAAAACTACACTAAAATGTTGTATAACGGATTGTACTGAAAGAGGGATGTTCCTCACTTCCTCCCCTCGAATCCCCTCCAAACTCTGTAGCTCCACCATAAATTCTCCTCTCACCTCCTGTATGGTCCTTACATGACTTTTAATAACACCATGGATTTGGAGAGCCTTGCATCTCCCTTAATCATCATCCTTCTCCCTTCCACCATCACCTCCATGGTCAACGTCCCCCAATTCACCTTGGTATCCCCCAAGGTCTGTAGCCATCTAATCTACAAGATGACATCAGTGCTCCCTAGCTCCAATGGGAGAAAATCCTCTCTCACCTAGATCCCTTGTATGAGATCAAGGTCACTCCCCTACACACCCCTCTACCTATCTCCATCTTCCCAGTTCCCATCATCACCCCATAGCACCTTGTGTCCACCAGTTTCAGCCTCAATCGGTCTAAACCTGATGGAGATGAAATTGTGTAGCCCCACTATCTTTCAGCATCACTTCCTCCTTGTCTGTTTTTTCCTCTCACCTTCATAGTGTGATTCGGAGTGAATCCCACCACTGAGTTCAAGGAGATGTCAACCATATCTAAATGCAGCTTTTGCTCCTCTACTAATGCCTCACTCCCACCTCCCCCCTCAGCTTCCTCGTCATCACAGACGGTGATAACCTAACGAGTTTGATCCTTACAGTTATGCCCCGGCGTGTACTTCTCATCACATCTGAAACATAACATCTTTTCCCGTTTATCCTGAACCTCCGCTTCTATGGGTCGCTTGAAGTTGCCCCCTAGGCGAACTCCACCACTCTTCTCCCTAAGAACTTCTTTCTGGAAGGATATTGTCTGGGTTATGGGTGCTAAAGTTGTAGGGGAACTTCAGTAGGCCCCTCCCATGATGTTGTTTCTGCTAACCTTCTCCCTCTTATATTTTTCCTCCACCCTTTGAGCTAACTCTACAGTCTCCCTCAGCCCCCTAGGCCACAGTACCCTAAGTTCTGCCCGTTTGTTCTCCCTAAGCCCCTTCATGAAATTCTCCTTCAATCCTTCCTCAAAGATTCCCCTAAGTCTCCCCAACAGCAGCTCAAACATCTCCCAGCACTCCATAATTGTCCCCTCCTGAGTTAGGGAATATAACTGCTCGTGGAGGTCTCATTCCCGAATGGATCGAAAACATTCCAACAAGCACTTCTTAAATTCTCCGATGAGTAGATCGGATATCTAGCATGCCTCCATTGGACCCAAGCTAGGGCTTTTCCTTCCAAGCATAGTCTCGCCGCCATGTTTTTCCCCCCTTCAGTTAGCTCATTGATGGCAAAGTAACATTCCAACTGGTACATCCAACCCTGAGCATTCTCCCCTTCAAAGACCGGCATCATTAGCTTCCTTGCTCTCGCATCCATAACCTAATGGTTTCTTCCCCCATTGGTTCCTCCGGTGTAGTGGTGGTGTCATTCCCTTCCTTCCTCTCTTGGTTGATTTACACCCCAAGGCTCCCCTTAACCATGCCCTTCTCCATTTGCCATCCTTTTGGATCTCCTTTCGTCGTGGTTCCACCCTAGGAATCGTCGGTGATGCTTTTAATTGATAAAAAAATATTCCAAAGAATATTTTTCCTGTACTCCAACTTTGAGTTGTTCCATCTCGCCCTCTAATGCCTCCATCTTCTTTGTTGCCATTAATTTGATCTAGGCTCCAATCGCGAAAAATAACGAAGATAACTTATTTTTCTGCCCAAGAAAGTGCTATGATACCAATTAGATAGGAAATACTTGCAGAAATTAAACAATTCTTGGTTGAAATTTGAAATTTCGGCGATATAAAACATAAATTGAGGGAAATTGAGTGGCAAAACATTAGGAAAACTTGATAATTGTTGAAATATGGAAGAAAACAAACAAGATATAATGGATCTAATTCGAGAGTAAGATCCGTCTCTCATAATCCCTAGCTGGCGGCTAAAGCCAAAGCAAACCCTTCAGAGAAATATAAATTCATCCAAAATATGCATAACCCTAACCCTAGGATGAAAATAACTATTAAAAAAAACAATACAAAGTAAAAAGTCCAAATGGCCCCTCCAATGTAAATTTCCTGCTCACCCCACCCCCCCTCTCTCTCTCTCTCTCTCTTCCTTAAAGTGTGGACCCCACCCCAAGGGGGAGGGAGTAGGCCTGGGCGGAACCAAGCTTTGGCCTGGTATAGACATAGGCCAGTCCCTTCAAGACCGACCGGACCGGCCCCTCTTGGGCCAGTCTAACAGTCACACTAAATTTACATGAGAAGCAAATATGTACAATGTGTTAAGCAATCACAAGACTGGCGTCAGTCCTAGTCATAATAAGGATATTTCTAGCTCAAAAATTCATTAGAACCAAACAGTACAAAAACAACAAAAATAGTTAGTTAATGATAAATGACACTCACAATTTCTTTTTCTTCGCCAATTCCGGAGCTATATTCTCAACATGATTCCTCCGTGCTGCAATGGGTAAAGGCCTTATGTTTGTCACAAGCTTGTGACAGTCTAGTTTGCACATGGTACAAACCCCATGTTCTATTTGAAAGAGTGCCTGTGAGGTTACTCTTAACTTTCAGAAGTAATTCACATATGTTTATTTTAGCTTAAATACACCAATGGAAAAATATAACAACCGATAATTTCTTTCAAGATATCCTAGCAAAGAATTGACTGCCCATTTACCTCGCGGAGGGCTTTTTGGCTAGTTCTGACACGATATTCTTGAAAGCAACACAAATTACAGAATAAGTCCTCAAAAAATTCTGGAGCTGTTGAGAGCTTTCCACTGTAGACAAGTCAACATTGAAAAAAGTGAAAATATTTTAGTCCAAATAGGAATAGATGTGACACACTAGATATTCAGATTTACAACGTCTCAGAAAAATAAACCAGTACTTGCAAATTGCATGGCAGAGCTTGCAGAGCGGTTCTCCACTGACAGACCAAGCCTGAGTATACTCTTTCTCTTTAGCAGAGCCACTGTAAAGAACGACTTTCTTCCACACAGCATTTTCTGGAAGATGGCAGCCTATCTCACTTAATGGAGTAACTCGTCGTTTGCTCCCACCTTTCAGTAATCCCTGAAATGCAAGCAGAAAGGCTGTAAATTAGGTATGGCCAAGTTTATTAAAAAACAAAAGCAAGTATAAATCTAAATACACAACAGATAAATTTTCATTAAAATATTGGAAATGAAACTTCTAATACTCAAGTATCCATATTTTGCAGTTCTAAATATATTCCAAGCATTACAGCTTCAATGGAACAATCACATAATCAAGGCATTTAAAAGCAATTAATCTCTTATTAGTGTTTTCTTATAATAAAAAGCCACACAATTATCATGTATTCAGAACTATTACAACAAAATATATGGGAGGTTAAATCAAGTTAAGAAGACTTCCTATGTCATCTATCTCAGCTTATATCTTAAATATGAAGGCCTTTCAAAAACACATCAACAATAATAATTGAGCTATGGCCCAGGATTTACATACATTAAGCCCATGGTTGACAGTTTCCTTTAAATAGCACAATTCAAGGCTTAGAGGGAGCTGTAAAGGTTTCCCAAGGAGCTTATGACGTTCAATAGGTCTTAAATTACTCCACTCTTTTATGAAAGTCCGGAAGATATTACAATATGCCGGATTTTCCTTCACTAGCTGAGATGCAGCTTCCTTCTTTAATTCACCAAGAGAAAGCACGATGGAGTCCAATTCCTCTTGCCGGAAATTCACAAAAATTGGCCTTGGCCTTACGTCCTTTCCAGGCACGCAGAGATACAAGTGAATCCTCCCTGTATAATTACTGACCTGCAAAAGAAAATGTGAAGATAATTAGATTACTTCAAGAGCTTAAGAAATGTTATGAGTGATGAAAAACACAAGTACAGAAGATGTCAAACAGAATCTACTGCCTTCCCTACATTAGCTTAAGAAAGTGAATTCAATTTAATAGATAAGGTAAACATCAACATCAACGCACCATCTACCTCACAGCTCAACTCCACAAGCAGAACTCCATAAGGATAGGAGGCTTTAAGGTTGTCATAAGGATAGGAGGATTTAAGGTTGTCATGAGGATAGTGTGGTTCCATTGCCGGAAAAAAATAATCTACCTTAGTCATAAATGACATACATCCCAATTAAAGTGAAAAATGTTCAAGGTTGACTAGTGTACAATAAGATTAAATTTGTCACATGGAAGTTGAAATCTTTGCATGTAAGTGTACTTAACAATTAAAAGAACAATAAAAATTACAATGTTTGTCGGAAATTCAATGAAAGATAAGAAACATTCAAAAGCATTAAAGAGTGTTATAAGCTAATGTGACTTGGGACAATTAAAAATAAGATTATTGTTGGGGCAACAGTGAACAGAGAATTGTAAAATAAAGTTGTAAAGGTGAATAGTCTAAGTGTTAGAAAAGAATGGGGTGGGGATGCTAGTAAGTAGAAAGTCGCAAAATGAAATTTTTGAGGTGAATATATTTAGTGATAAAGTCATTGCAATTAAATTAATTATAGGCAAATATATTCTAACTATGGTTAATGATTACGTTGCCAAATTAGATTCAAATATAGTCTGACAAATCAATTTTTAGAAATTAGAGGATAATTATTAGTAATGACTCTATTGAAAATATATAAGTTCACATACTGTGAGGTAAATCATAGTGGATATAGAATAGAATACAATGGAAACGTGGAGGAACTTGAAAGTTTTGAGGTTGTTAAAGCTTCAAGACCATTTCTTATGATGGAAGGTAAAATAAAACTCTAACTGAACCAAACTTGATGCAAGATTAGTTAGCTAATATCATTAAGAAGATTGCAATATGAGTTACAGGAGAGACAATAAATAAATCAAGCACAAATTCAACTGAGGATGTTTAAATATTATAAATAAAAAATTCTTTAAAAGAGTCACAAAAGTACAATTAGAGCATATATTTTATATTGTTCTATTTCTTAATAACAAGTAGAGACAGAAAAATATAGAACATGATGCATAAAGAATGACATGAACTTTGTTAATGGCACTATGATTGGCAACAAAGAGAAGCTATCTTGCACCAACAACAACAGCAAGCCTTTATCCCACTATGTGGGATCGGCTACATGAATACTTTTTCGTCATTGTGTCCTACTGTCCTGTAAAAAGTCAAATTCTCATTTAAATCTAATAAAGAAATATCATTTCTAATATTTTCTAACCAAGTCTTTTTAGGTCTACCTCTACCTTTCTTAACATAAGCCAAATCTAATACATCTACTTTCCTAACTGGTCATCAGGAGGCCGCCATTTT
Organism: Dendrobium catenatum; assembly: GCF_001605985.2. Classification (NCBI taxonomy): domain Eukaryota; kingdom Viridiplantae; phylum Streptophyta; class Magnoliopsida; order Asparagales; family Orchidaceae; genus Dendrobium; species Dendrobium catenatum. The sequence continues at coordinate 878,319 of NW_021573316.1, forward strand.
ATGTGACCAAACCATCTAAAGCGTCTCTCTCTAATCTTATTTTCTAGTGGAGCAACTCCAACCTTTTCACGTATCTGCTCATTTCGTATCCTGTCTCTAAGAGTAAAGCCACTCATCCACCTGAGCTTCCACATCTCTGCAATACTTAACTTAATATTATTCTTCTCTTTTAACAATATGCACCATTAAGTATTACAGGTCTGACCACCATCTTATAGAAGCTATCCCGCAAACTTATCTAAAAAACACGTTGATGAGAGAATTGCAATACGAAACTTAAAGAATACCAAAATATGCAGAAAAAAGAAAAAAAAAAAAAAGCAAAAACAGTATTTGCACAAATTATTTAATTTTCAATGAAGGCAGAGCATTTTAACCAACCAATTCGTATATGCTATATTTACCTCAAACCGAAGAGATTCTTCTTGAATGAGAATCTCACCACCGGCATCCACCTCATAAGAATCACCATCAGCATTTGTTATTCCTAACCACCTACCCTCGTCCTGCACCATCTGAATTATTTTAAAACTACAGGACTCCATATGGGCGTCAAAACTCTAAACTAACAAAACGGAGAATGCATACCTGATATGGCATTGTCTCCACTGAATCCACTTCCATGCTGCCCCTACCAAGCCTGCCTGTCTTGTCAGAGTGATAAGAATGTGAAGGTTCAGCATCATTACCTTCAACGCTTTCATTTAAAATGGACGGAAGACCAAAATCTGAATCTTTAGCACCATTTAACTAAGAATGGTTTAGAAAAATTAATAATCGATGAATCTATAATAAAAAAGCTTACTGCTATTGCCAACTAAAGCCCTAAAAATACCTTGAAGACAAACCAAACGAGAATGAAAAAAAATCTCACCTTCAATTCTAGATTGAGAGCTTGGAGCATATTATCCTCTCTGTCATTAGATTTCTCTGCGGTGAAGCTTTTACAGACATCAGGAGTGCAAACATGCATTCCCATGGACTCAACTACACATTTTACAGCATTGCCATCAGAACTCCAAAAATGTTATAATCATGCTTTACATTGTCCTGGCACAATCTTTGAAAAGCTCTTTACCTTGATGTTCAGTGTTTAAAGAATCGGTACAATTAGCTTCACAATTTGCTTCTTCAATCCTTGCAGCATTACCTAGCTGGATAACTCCATCAACCTAACTCTCACAATGCAATAGAAAATGAAGAATCAATTAGCTAAACACACTTCCCGACAATTCAAACGCTCATTGATGGAGTTCGTAGCAACATATAATTGCAACAGTTGATTAGGCTACTTATAACTATGGTATCAAGCATAAGCAAAAATCAAGAGCCATAATCAAATAAAAACAGCGCCTATCACACACACACACCAAATCATAGAGATGGTACCTCTATCTCCTTTACAGAATCATATTTCCCGTTCATCATGGAAGAAACACGAAACAAACTCTTGTTCAAATTCATCCAATGTGACTCATCAGAAGTACCCTGAAAATTTCAAGTAATATGTAAGATTGCGCTAGGTCATACCATCTAAATGGAGTTACAAGGCACTGAACTCAATAACTGTTTCAAACATAAAAATGCCATTCATCCGGCACAAATAATGCTTACCTTGGCACAAAAGATATAGATGTTGACAGCATTAGTTTGCCCACGCCTATGAGCTCTATCCTCAGCCTATGAAGGAGGTTAAAGTCATTTCACTGGACATCAAATAAGCTGCTTAAAAGAAAATACAAAAAATGACATGATGCCTAAAGGAAGGAGAAACATGTAGGTTTTATGACACACTTAAGCATAAAAATTGCAAAGGGATAGCAATACAACATGGATGTTTTTTGTATTGAATACAAATAATTCCACATTGTGTTCAATTGAATTACTGCACTTAAGTCAATAACATCCACACAAAATGCTGAAACATTGTTTGAAATCTACTAAATATGGGATTGTTTGAGGCGACTACAGCTATTTGTTAAGATGATTGCAAAATTGTTATGAGAAAAACAACTTTCTTGAAAGCTACTACGAGCATTATAAATATTTTTTCTATAGTTACAAACAATCTAGTAGCTTTGATTATAAAAAGCAAATTCCCATCACCTAAATTAAAAAAATAATAATAATAGCCAAGAGAAAGTGATGTAGCAATCTAAAAAACAAGCCATACAAAAAGCTATCCCAAACAGAATCTAAAAAAACAACTATACTTATGACAACATTATTAAAACCAATTCACAAAGATAAACTGCTTAACGAAGTAGGAATCTTGATTAGGTTGGTAAGTGTCATTTGAGATAAAAAAATAGAATGATGCAAGATAACACAATAAAGAGATTGACAGTTGCAGGAGAAGAAGGGGGAAGGAAAGAAAATATTTGAAATGGATTAGGAAGAGATTTTTAAGGATTAGTCTACAAGGTGGAAAGAGTTGCTTGTTACATAAAAGATTAGTTTGTTTCAATGTAATTTAATATAACTGGTTGCAGCAAAGTTCTACAAGTGAGTCTTAATGATTTTGTTTCTTTTGCATGATTCACTACATGTGAACTATGAGACACATTTTTGTTTATGTTATAGTGAGTTTCACAAAAAGTCAGGCTAAATTAATATTTCAATCATAAATGTCATTATCACGATCAATAATATTAATTACATTTATTATTTTCAAATATAAAATTATTATATGAATAATTAATTTATAATTAAATATCAAATCTTGATTAATGACTTGTTCAACTACTAAATCCCTAATTCTATTTACTCAGTTAATTTAGTATAACAATTACAAATAAATCCATTAATTAAATCATTAAAATTTAAAATAAATAATTACCCTATATAATATCTAATTAATAATGACTAATTATCCAATTATATCATAATTAATAATCCTAATTATTCTATGTAGCCTAATATTTATCATATTTATTTTACCAATATCCCGGTCAGCTTAAATGATCTTTATTTACCTAATCCTCGCAAAACTTTATATCATTTTATTATTATATTAAGCAAACAAAACAAATTAAAAGTGATTTTGGAGCCCTCGTGATTAAAATTTACCTCTCACCTTTATGAAAGTGAGTTCCAAAAATATGAGGTCACTTCCATCCACGTTGTGATAAATAAAAACTTGCACCCAATTCAAAAATAGAAACCCATACTTTCAGACACATTAAAACAAAATGACCATAAAAGGTTTCCTGAATTTTCACAATAAAAAGTAAACCTCACTTCATAATAATTTCAAATGGCTATAACTTGACCTTTTTAATTGTTAAATCAACTTAAACTCAAATAAAGCTAACTATGGGTATCAAATCATGTTAAAGGGCGAAGTTCGGGTTTGGCCTAATAATGAAAAGAGTCATCAGAGACAAACGACACTTGACCAATTTATTAAAGAAATTGAAATATTCATTTTCAATCTAAACCTCAAAATATAAAAATCGAACAAAACACAACATGAGAAGCAGTTGAGTAACACTAATTAGTGTCATCATGGTACAAAAGGGTCATTATAATTCAATTTGTACACACCAACTAGAGAAAATTAAAAAGTTGTTATCAGATACTCCTCATTGGCTGGGCTAAATTTTGATTTTCAAGCTCACCTGAATTCAACCAGATCATTTTTATGTCTCATTTAAGTGCTAACTTAGACTCAATATATATACTAAATGGGTTAGCCCAAATCCATTTTTTTTGTGCCAGGTTCAAATCGAATTATCAAATTAGTTTAATCTTGATACCCCTAAAGTATATTGCAATGTTGATATAGAATATAATATGTAGCCTAGAAATACAAATATAGATGGTTAAAAAAAAATAGGATGATGCAAAAAAGATCTAAAACTATTTTCCAAGCAAAATATACACCAAACTAAAAATAAACCCTTAATCTTCTCACTTCTGTATCATTAATGGCACCACCTTGCTACAACACGAGTGGAACGGACAAACACAGTTGATGTAGAACGGAAATTGAACTTTGCTAGGGAAAGGGTCTCCTCTCCAAAAGAACCTGACAGCAAGCCTAGGTGAGGCAATTAATGGCTGGAGCTTTGATGGAGAAGAGACAAGCTAAGAAAATTCTGCCTAAGGGAATTAACTGGACAGCAAATTATTTGAGGGAATTTGAATTATTTCCTCAAATACTTTGAGGGAAGGTTTGGGAATTAATTCAAATTAAAACAGAGGGGCCGACTGGATTGATGGGGTGAGGGGAGGAGTTAAGGAAGGATTTGGAAATTCCTTAATTAATTCCTTAGATGAGGGAATTAATTGAGGAGTTACGGGGGATGAAAATGAAGGCAATTTGATTTGGACATTAGGAAAGCATGGTATCCAAATTCAATCTGAATTGAAAGTTCAAATTGATCCTCTTGAATATTTCGGCTGGAGCAGATAGGGAGAAAAAGGAAATAAATAAGAGTGACTGCCAAGGTGGAGGTGAATTAATTTTCCTAAATTCAATCCCGTATTTCAGGGAAGCATTTACTGCTTTAATCCTTTTGAAATTTTCGGCTGGAGCAAATAAGGATAAAAAGGAAATAAATATGAGTGAATGCCAAGGTGGGGGTTATGGGATTGAAGAGGGGGCGGAATTCCAAGTTGTCCGTCCAGGAAAACTGAAACAGTTTTCTGTCCAGGAAAACTGAAACAGTTTCAGCTCTGGCATTGAAATTTGAGTAAAATTTCAGATTTTCCAAGTGTGGTAGGTAGGGCATTAAAGGATGAAAATAATTTCCTAAATTATTTGAACTCTTTAGGTAAGCTTTAAGATGACATTGACTCCTCATTCATGGAGACAAACAAGGGTGGCCGAGCTAATGGGGAAAGGTGGCTGGCGGCTATGGGGAAAAATTTGTGGAATTTCGGGTGGAAGTGAATCCGATGGCCAAACGAAGATGGGGAGGAGGAAGAAGATGAATATAACGACGAAGAGCAATAAGAATGAACAAAAGCAAACAAACAAAATATCAAAGTTAAAACCGCGAGCTCGGACACATCCTGCGGCTGACGGGTACTACGTTGCCCTTCTCCAAGGGACTTCACGCCACGAGCCCGGACCCATCCTGCGGCTGGTGGAAACTCCAACTCCCTCCCATAGGGATTTCACTAACGTTCTTCCCAAAGAACCCAAGTGCAAAATGCAATTTTTTTTTATTAATAATCCATCATTCAAATACAAGAGAAGGGGGCCTCTATATATAGGCCTCAAGAGAAATTAAAAGACACATTCGCCCCTTGGGCTTACATAAGACAAGAGGGTAAAAAGGGAAATTACAAAACTAAATTAAAATACACTTAATAAACAAAAATAAAACAAAGTGATCTCAGTCGTCGATCTTCAGCTCCTCCTCGGATTAGCATGGACGGTTGGATGTCCGCATCAACAGTACTACATTGCTACACTTATAAAGCCGAGATTAGAACCAGCGAAAATCAGTAAAAAATTCACATGTTTACCAAATCTTACCGTTCTCCCTGTTACCATGATCTTGCCCACTTAATGCAGTGTCCACGCTTCAATACAATAGTCGGAATAAACAATAGCATATTCCACCATCTTCATATAATGAATTAAAATTGATGAAGGCATGTGTCAACGAATTTGAGCCAGGAAGATCATTACGTTCAGCGAGGCATAGTAACAATCTAAGAGATCAAGATGGCTGTGGTAAGGAAATTAAATAATGATAATCTTAGCCCAAACCTAATATTTAATATAGGAGGTATCCAAATTTGAAATTTGCACATCTAGCATCGTAGGAAAAAAAAACAACGTCAAGCCTTTATCCCATTGCATAAGGTCAACTACATGAATCATTTTTCAATATTGTTCCTGTTAAGAGTTTAATTCTCATTTAAATCTAATAAAAATATTATTTCTAATACTTTCTAACCAAGCCTTTTTAGTTTTGCTTCTACCTTTTATAACATAGGTCAAATTTATACATCTATTCTCCTAACCTGGCATCAAAAGGTCAACGTTTTATGTGACCAAACCATCTACACGACTTTCTCTAATATTATCTGCCGATGAAGCTACTCCAACCTTTCACATATAAACTCATTTTGCATTGTCTCTAAGTATAAAGCTACTCATCGACCTAAACATCCACATCTCTACAATACTTTACTTAAATTTAAGCTTCTCTTTTAATGGCCAATATTTTGCACCATAATGCATTGCAAGTTTCACCACCATCTTATAGAATTTTCCCTTAAGTTTGAGGGATACTTTTCCATCACACAACAAGCCCGATGAATTCCTCCACTTCAACCATCCAACTTGAATTCTACTAATAATATGTCTATCTATTTCACCATCATTTTGAACAATAGATCTGAGATATCTAAAACGTATACTCTTCTCAATGACTTGATCTCCGAAAATCACAATCCCACCTCTAGATCTATTATTGCTAAAATTACACTCTATGTATTTGATTTTAGATCTATTCAAACTGAAACCTTTAGACTCTAAAGTTGACCACCATAATTCAAGTTTTCCATCATCTCCCTCTCTAGTCTTATCAATAAAAAGTATACACCAAAGTACATTCTCTTGCAAATGTCTAGTAAGAACATCCATGACAAAAGCAAAAAGATATGGGCCTAAAGCTAATCTTTGATGTAATCCAAATAAAATGGGAAAATACTTGGTCAAATCACCTTGTGTTTGAACACAAGTAACAACACTTGCATACATATGCTTAACTCATTTCTTTTCTAAAACTCTCTAGAGTGCTTCTCTTGAAACTTTATCACATTTTTTCTCTAAATCAATAAATATCATATGTAGATCCTCCTTATTCTCTCTACACTTCTCCAACAAACCTCTCAATAAATGCATAGCTTCCATAGTAGACCTATTCGGCATGAATCCAAATTCATTTTGCCATAACCTATGTTCAATAACTATCTCTCATAGTTTTAATGTATTGGTATTAACTTAATTCATCTATAATTTGCACTCTTATGCATCACCTTTATTCTTAAAACTAGGAGTTAACAAACTCCAATCATCATGTATCTTTTTAGCCTTCCAAATAACAATAAAAAGTTTACTAAGCCAAAAAATTCTTTGCACATTTTGAATTCACCACCAACTATTTTTTACTATTAAGAGCTTTTCCATTTAACCAAGTATATTATTTACAACATTCTTAATATCACTAGCTATTTTTTGCACATAACATTAGCTTCCTCATGCACAATCAAAATCTTAAGATCTTGAATTTTACTCTCAAAAATATTTTTGTTAGCTCTCTTTAAATGCTCCCATCTAATCCTAAGACACCATTTTATTTTATTTTTCATATTATGCCCCTTCATCTTAAAGTCAAAAATTAAAAAGCAATGCTAGGCATATAAAATTTTAGTTGGAATAACTTTACAATCCTTGCAATCTAAACAATATATTTTTCTTATAAAAAATAATAAACCGGAGTTTTATTATATATATTCTTATAAGTGATGAAATGCTCCTCTCTTTTTCTTAAATAAGGTACTAACAATTATAAAATCATAAGCAAGAACAAAATCTAATATGGTCCTACCAACTTTATTAATGATTTCAAACTCATAACAACCATGAATGCTTTTAAAATCTACTATCACTTTACCATCATGTCCATTTAAATATCCTCCTATAATTTTTTTCTAAGAGGTATCCTTTGTATTAACTCTTCCAAGTCATTCTAAAATTTTTATCTTGAATACATCCAAACATATTTGAGAAGCATAAACACTTATAATATTACTAATCTTAGCATCAACACAGTCTTTAAAATTATAATTCTACATCTACTTATATTAACTTTTACAATATTATCCTTCAAACCCTTACACAAGATAGTAAGTGCTTGCATAAATTTAGGAAAATCCTTGGCTAAAATCTAATTTTAGCAATTTCATAAAACCAACGATAAGAAAATCAGAAATAAAACACAAGAACATTTTTTTATTAAAAGTTTTATGAAAGAAAAAAGACAAGGTACAAGTGGATCTTCAATTGGAGAAGAATATCTGGCTCTCCCAAATCTCTAGCCCCAGCTAGAGCCCAAACACCCCAAGAACAATCTAATTTCAGCAAACAACACCTATCTGATGGGGACATCAACACCCTAAAAAAATCACCTATTTAAAGCAAACAATAAATAATAAATACCCAAATAGCCCTCCCAAAATTCCCTCCTGTTTCCTTTATTATTTCCAAATCAGCTCTCAAATCAGCCCCTAAATCTGTCATCTTCAATTAGAAAATATTTCCTAATTAATCCCCTCCAAATCAGCCCCCAAATCTGTCTATTCAATTAGAAAATATTTCCTAAATAATCCCCTCCAAATCAGCCCCTAAATCAACCCTCTTCAATTAGGAAATATTTCCTAATTAATCAACCCCCAGATATGCTTTCTTCAATTAGGAAACATCTCCTAATTAATTTATTTTTATTAAGAACCTTCCTAAACAACACCCTCTTAATTAGGATATTTCCTAACCCACTCAATCAAATCAGTCGGTCCATCATATACCTACATCATTTCTAGTATGACTCCTACCTAAATATAATAATTTAAATCTTAAACTATCAATCCCTTAGTCTTCTCTCCACCCCATTTAATTTTCTCAATACACGAATATTTATCTTCCTATAAATCATAATATTTATTAATTTTATTAATTTGTCTGTAAAAGAACCTATATTCAAAATTCTTCTCCTAATTCTAATTACATGGACTAGCTTCTTTGCTCACAATGGTCCATAATGTAGGCACTCTTGCTTATTTAACACTACACCCAAGTGGGATACAGTGACCCTTGCACACTTCTCATTATATTCAGGTCATACAACATGTTGCTTTCAAAGAACACCCTATCTTTAACACAATGTATCAAAGAATTCAAGTCATGATTATTCAACAAATTTTATGCTAGTTGTCGATTACCTAACACAACTCTTCACTTTTCTCATCCAGGACATGGGATCTGGCAACGTCAGAAAAGTAAAATGCATCATGGAAATAAAACTTGAGTGACTTTGAAATACAAATACATGGTATCAAATTGGTAAGTTGGCATTGCTCTCAACATCAGCACAACAGCTTTTATTCTTAAAGCAAACAACAGTTTCAGCAAGTAAAATATAAAACAAAAATCAGCAGACCAATGCATTCAATGGACCTGCAACATCTCTGATGCTGATTTAGGAAGCTCCAGAAAGACCACATTCTGTGCTGATGAAAAATCAAGCCCAACACCACCAGCTGTAATTCCTATAATTGCAATCTTCACCTGATTATATAAAAAAAACAAAAGCAGTTAAATTTTCTTTAGAAAACTCCTTTAACAATTATCGGGAAAAAGAATTCATTTTATGCAGGAGTAAAGAATTGTCGTATATCCATTCACTAGATAAAGTTGTCGGGCAATTGTAGAATATAAAACTAGTTATTCCGTAACAATCTAAAAAGATATTGTGCAAAGCTTTAGGGGCTAATTATCATAGACTTGTACTAACAATTTACTGATTTTCTGTAAATCGTTTTTTTTTTTTTTTTCATTCATACAAATTAAATTCCATTTCGTGTAACATCTAATTTGCACGAGTTTTTTTTTTTTTCAGATATTCTGTCCACTTACCTGAAATCTCTATTAATTTCTACACGGTTTATATTATTTCTACATCTCAACTTTATTGGTGCATCTTTTGGTTTGCAGTGTACAAGCACAAACCTTTTTTAGCCTATTTTCTAAGATCATATTTTCAATATACATTACTCTATTAGCGTCTGTACTAAACTTATTTCATAGTTTATCCAATTTTATATTTATCCGTCCTGACTTTTTCATTTTTATCACATTTAATTACCATATATTCCATTTTTACCGCCAATCAATTCCACGGCAGATCCATTCATAGCACAGCTTTATGAAATTGGACATAAATCTAGATGATTTTCTACTTGCTGAATACCCATAGTGCAACCACCATTTTAACCACCAAACTTTAATTTTATATGACATATTCCCATAAAAAACCCATATATTCAAATAAAGCCATCATATTTAGCCATCTCTCAGCAACATATAACTTAATCTTCAAATATTCTTGGCCTGTTATTACTTTAATTGAATATTACCAACATTATTTTGTTGCTAGTCTCAGATGGAAATCCATATAGCAATTTACCAAAAGATATGCACTCAATTATCATAATCCATCAGAAGATACCTAGAGAAGATGAAACTAACCTCACTTGATAGACGAAAGGACTCTACAGCTGTATGCCTATCTTTCGGCAGTGTCCTACCATCAATGCGAACAAATTGGATTCCCTTCTCACATAAAAAATCCTGAAATATCCAGAATATAAATAAATTAAACAGATTACATTCTACTAGAGATAAATTTTAAGAACTAGAAAGAAGATGCAAATAAGGGCTTCTGGAACAGTGCTAAAGCAAACCTGGAAGGTAATTTTCTACGGTAAGATATAAAATACAGGATGCAAGCATATAATTAAACCCATCAAATAGAGAATCCAGCGCCTTTTAATGAATAAGCAACAAGAGTTCATTCAAGAACTTGGATACTTAGCAGGCATCAGTTATGAGTTACACAAAGCAAATGGCCATTGAATACATTTTCCCAATCAAAGAGATGCTATCAACGTTCATTTGAGCGTAAAGTGAGTGCAAAATATTAAAAGGGGAGCTGTTGTATCAAGCAAGAAGCAGCATGCATTACATAATTTACCAAGGCAATTCCTCAGCATTAAAGACCCCACAAAAAGAAGTATCAACCAACAAAAAATTAGGGAGGTACCTATTGTGAATGTTGTGTAAGGTTGGGAATCAAATGAATTCTTAATTCCCTAGGAGTTTATTAGGTTGGAATATTTATAACTGTATACCATTCGTCTTCCCACCATTTCAACTTTTTTTATATTTGATTTGAAGAAAAGAAATACGAAGTAAATTTTTAAGGGGTTTGAAATACCTCGAACTCGATTTGTCCAACATTTAAAAATCATCCAAATCATCAAGCGATTTCCAAATCTCACGCAATGCCACCCCTTCACCAGTGCCTCATGGTCCGGTTTTCACTCAAGGGTGGAAACTACTACAAATTAGTCCAGGATAGTTTGATATGTCAAGAAATAAACGTGTAGTGGTCGTTGAACGTAGTCCATGAAACGAGCAGCAAAAACTATAACCAGCTTTGAATGAACATTCTAACTTTGCAGGAGCAGAAGCGTATTACAAAAAAAATAGTAAGAAATGTCAATTCTTCACAAATTTGGATGAACGTTGCTTAATTTTATTTTTAAAACTCCTTGAATAAATGCTATGATTCAAAATTCATGATTGATACTTCAACCTTGATGATTTCACCTAGAAACATCACGACAATGTGTACAAGCTGACAATTTTAATAAAAAAAAAAAAAAAAAAAACTTGTATTGCCTATCTTTTGAATGATGAGGAAAGAATAGATATATCAAAGTTTCAAGGTGATCTTTTCTAGGCAATGAAGGAAGGACCTTACAATAACCTAAGCTTTGAAATTAAAAATGATGTCATCATTGGGAACCAAAGGGGTTAAAGAGTATCTAGCAATAAGGTTGAGAAGCAGGGCAAAAATTGATGCAAGTAGTAGAAAGCAGAAAGAAGAAGAATAAACAAATTAAGAGGGGAAAAGAAATAAGAGGAGAGGAGAAAATGAGAGGCGATGTTACCATTGAGGGGAGGTTCTATGTTTTTTAGAAGGAAAGAGGAGTTGGTTCTATAGGAATATGAGTTTGCAAAAGAAAAAGATATGGGGAAGGATGTGAGAAAAAACAGAGAGTTAGAGGGAATTGAAAGAAAGACATGAAAGAGAGTTGCATAAGAGAAGAGGGAGAGGAGATGAGGGTAAATTTCATAACTGCACTCAAAATAAAACTTCATGAACTCCATGTTACCCCTAAAACTTTATTTACGATAAAAATACAATTAAAAGTAATTAAAAAATATTTAAAAAATAAAATCTTATCAAAAATAAATAAATTAAAAAACATTATAAAGAAAGTCCAAAGATATCAACAAAAAAAAGCTAATAAAGAAAGAAAATAGGTAATTAATCACGTAATTGATGCCAAACATACATTTTGATGGGGCAATTACCAACGGTAACATACATCAAAATAAGGACAGTATACGTTTAAACAAATAACCTAACCTGAACTCCATCTAGAACCTTCAAATGATGGGCAAATATAATCATCTTTAGCGAGACAAGACCAATGCCCAAGTTATTTGCATCCCCCAATTCTCCAACCACAACATGGTTTGAAAACCACTCACGAAATCCGGAAAGCTTTGCAATGCCTATTTCCTGAAGGGAGAGTAGCTTTGAAGTTCTTCTGTAATCTTTCTCTGAAAGCATAGAAAAAAAAGGATGAATATGATACTTCTGAGATAAGCTTACTAAAAGTTATTGTAATCATAAACCAGGTGATGAGGACATCGCTCAGAGATTCAGACACGTGTACCGGCGAAGGAATCGTAGATCGATGGCTACGATTCAGCGTCTTTACTTTTGACGTTTTATGTTTTATCTAGTCTTGTTGTATGCATGATGTTTTATTTAGTTTTGTTGTTTTCCGATTTTACCCCTATGGGGAGTGTCTTGTCAATGTAGCCCGGAGGGCAAGTTTGTACTTTTTCTTTTCATGTTAGAGGCCTATATATAGTGGCCCTATGTGTTGTAGTGGGATGATGAATGTTTAATAAAAATTTATTGTGTTTCTTCTTCTTCTTGTGTGATCACTAGAGAGAATGGAGAGAGCTCGAGGTGAGTAAGTGCAAGGCCCACCAGCCGTTGGAAGAGTCCACGACTCGTGGTAATTTCTTCTTTTCTATTTTATTTGTGTTTCCCTCATTCTCCTTCCCCTCTACACCCGCCGTCCCCTTCCAAGTCCACCTCCACCGGTTGCTTAACCTCTCCCACCCACTTCATCCTCTAGCTCCACCACCCCAAGTCCAACCACCATCCAAGCCCACCTCAACCCGACGACAAATCCCCCTCCCCCCTTTGACAGCCGGCCACATACCCATTAATCAAGCCATTATGATGATTCTAATCATCATAATGACTCCCTAATTTAGATCTAGCATTAAAGGAATAAATTAGTGAATTTTGAAATTCAAAACTTTCCTTATTTGTGAAATCTAAATAAGGAAAGTTTTCAAATTTGAATCCATTTGAAATTTAATTTTGGAGGATTCATTATTTTCCTGCCTAGTTGTCATATCTTGTTTGGAAAGAGCCTAACTCCCTCATAATCCCCTTCCCCCTCTCTCTCCATGCCGCCGGCCCCATCTTTGACCCCCCCCCCCCCAATAATCCTCAATCAATGCCTTAATTACAATTAATTTGAAATCAAATTTCAAATTATTTCCCTCCAAATTTAATCAAAATCTAAGATTAATTTCATATTTGGATTAAACCACACCTCCACCCTAGCCTAACCTAAGCTCCTTCAAACGCTAGCCACCTCCCCACCTCTTCAAGCCGTCCCCACCCCTCTCCCTCCTATTCAAGCCGTCAGCCTCCCTCTCCACCACCCTTTTCTCTCCTTTTGTCTTCCTCCTTGTAATCAATCCTTCTCATGCTTATGGTGCATGGCCGATCCTGAGGTCGATCACGGCTTTACTTACAACGACTGAGGGGAAAACGACATCCTCCGCTCCCCCTTCTACGAGCCTGACTGCGAATACGACGAAACGATGGAAAGATACGTCAAGCGCATCCTCTACTGCTTAGCGGAGATGATCGATCTCCAAAAAATCAAGACGCCTTGGCTTCTCATTGGGAGATCTACCCCTTCTCCGTCCGTGGCTACCTCTCCATCAACAAAAACCTTCGGTACCATCTTCCTAGTGGCAGTTTCTCTCATCGTATGCTTCGCCTTCATCCGCTAAAGCCTAAGAGTGATTGAGTGAGTGGGAACTCAAAGTGACCATGTTTTGATGTTACACTGTGGATTATTGATTACTTGCTATTAGTACTACTATTTAATTTTTGTTGTTATTGCAATTGTCTTGCTAACCTCTTGTAACGGCTTACCATTTTCTAATCTTCCAACGAAAAGTTCTAAGAATTTAACTTGATTGAAGCATGAGTTACTAATTAGCAACGCACAAATTCAATCTTTATTGTTACAATCCCAAAGCAACTCTTTGCATGTCTGTTTTACATCACCAGGGTATACAGAAAGACAATGACATCAAATTCATAAACATTCAAGGAGCAGAAAAGCATTAATTTTCTATTGGAATTACTTTTTTTAAGAAGATAATGACAGTTAAAATATTAGATGTGGATGAAAAAGGGCAGGAAAAGGTCAAGGAATGCAAAACAAACTTATAAAGGAAGCAAGCCTGGTCATTAATAACAAAAAAAGACAATAGGTGACAGATAAATAGTGTAGAGAAAATTGCTAACAATAATGAATGATGAGAAAATTCCAGGAAATTGTTACCATGGCATGTATTGAAGTTCCTCGATTTCTCACCACTACCATTATCATTGTCATTACAGTCTATCACTAATTGATTTGAAGGGTCATCCAAATCAACGAACCCACAATTCACTGTACACAATGTTGTTGCTAGTAATATATCTGATGTTTTCAACTTCAGGGTAATGATCTGCCGCCGCTTGGGAGGTAACTGTGTTAACACATGATCTTTCAACCGCCTTATCTGCAAATTGAAACTGTAGATCATCAATGAATAAATCTCCTGTCTTAATCTTAATAAAACAAAAGCTAGTAACAAATAAGGCCCGTAAACATAAACATGCAACCTGTTGAGGGTTTTAAGCTGAGTGCTAGGTAGGCTTGCAAAATATTAAATATCATCCACTTGAAATTATTAAATAAACTAAAGAAAAAAAAATACACAAAGTAAGATGGAGGTCGCCTTACTGAATTGCGAACTAAGCAGAAAACAGATTGACTGAAAAAAGAATTCAATGTAAAAGAAATATAGTACAAAAGAAATGCAATGTAAAAAGAATATTTTGGAGTTGTTTGGATGTGTAAAAGAAATGCTTGAGATTTCTTTTTTTATGTTTGGTTTAAAGCAGTGGCAGAGCCAGAATTATTTATCTGCGGGGGCACAAATTTTTAATTTAAAAAATACCATCAAGTTTTTTCATTCGAGTTTGAAATTGACATTAGGATTTTATTTTTTAAAAAAATATCTAACTTAAGGTTTTCATATCTAATTTAAATAAATAAAAAATAATTTATAACGAGTAATAAATATAAAACAGCTGCATCTTATTAATATAAAAGATATAAAAAAATATAATTAGTATATTTTAAGCTACTTCATTTAAATTTAAATATTGTAATCTTTCTCTATTGTAATTAATTTGTTAGCTTTAATTATATATTTTTTTTATAAAAGAGAATTTGGAGATTTTAAAATAATTTAAAAAAATGATGAATTTTTTTATTTAAAAAAACTAATAATGTGAAGATAAATGATATATATATATATAAAGAGATAAATATAAATGAAAAAAAAAATTAAGATGATCTAATAAAAATAAAAAAATGAGCTAAGTGGAAAATATCATCTTAATCTTATGAGAGAGAGAGGGCATCAAGTCCAAAAAGGTTGCCACCGTAACAGAAAAAAATGACATTGTAGAGAGAGAGAGAGAGAGAAGAGATAGGGATAGTGAAAAAAAAATCATTTCAGCCAATAGTTGACTGGTTTTATAAGGAAAAAAAAAATTGGGGTGAGAGGGGGGGCACGTGCCCCGCTAGGCCCCCCCTAAATCCGCCACTGGTTTAAAGTAAAATGTATGCAATATAGTCCAAAGAGGGAGGTGGTAGTGGCTGACACTGGCAGTGGTAGCCGAGGATGTACAGTGGCCAGCGGAAATAGCCCGCTGCAGAGGTGGCCGATGGGCTGGTGCAGTGGCGGCCGGCAAGGGTTAGGTGGCGAACGGTGGACGACTACGGGCGGCGGTGGTGGCAAGCAGTGAGGGGTGGTGGTGGTGGGTGGGTCGAGACAAAGGCAGCTAGTTTTCCGTGAAAAAAAAATTCACTCAAAATAGGGCGAGTTTATCTCAAAATGAACTAGAATAGTTTATATTGCATTCATATTTCATCAAACCAAACACCAATATTTGCAAAAACCTTGCAAAAGGAATACTTTACACCCACTTTACTTCAATTAAAACAGCCCCAAAATCAATATCGATACATCCATTGAATCCTAGCACAAGAAGGAAGAAAGAGAAAAAAGGTTGCGATGAATGCACTAATTTGGCAACTAAATGGTCTTCAAGCATGCAAGAACATCCTTCCGACTCAAAGTATCTAAAAGCTGATTAAACCAACCATGTTTATCCCGCCAAAAATGAAGTCATACTCTGTAAGAAACAAGTTTCCCACTGACTAAAGCAATATCGGAACATCAATTGAATCCAGCAGAAGAAAGAAAGAAGAAAAAGGTTGCAATGAATGCACTACTTTGACAACTAAATGGTCTTCAAGCATGCAAGAACATCCTTCCAACTCAAAGCAGTTACAAGCAGATTGAACCACCCATGTTTATGCTACCAAAAATGAAGTCATACTCCGTCAAACTCCTGCAACCAAGGCTGATTGGAAGAAAACTCCTTTTTGCCTTGAAAATAAAAATATTTGCAACATTATCAGTTTTAACAATGAAGTTAATACCCGGTAAATAGATCCACAAAATCAGTAGACAGTGTACCACCGCCAGCATCTCATTCTCACGAGTAATTCTACTTTGTTGAGTTCAATTCCCAACTCTCAAAGGATAACAGTGTCCTCACAAAACAAACTTCTTTTAATAGTATAGGTGTTTATCTATATATTCAAACTAGTAGAAGCACTATATCTAAATACTTCAGCAATTTAGAAGAAGAAGATAACAGAAAAAAAAATTAGTGCCCTAGTAATTACGAGACAACACTGAAAGAAAATAGTACCGCATGTAAATGTCAAGTGAGAAAAGCATATAGAAATTCGATCAAA
This sequence comes from Dendrobium catenatum, assembly GCF_001605985.2. Taxonomy (NCBI): domain Eukaryota; kingdom Viridiplantae; phylum Streptophyta; class Magnoliopsida; order Asparagales; family Orchidaceae; genus Dendrobium; species Dendrobium catenatum. The sequence goes on from NW_021573316.1 coordinate 895,404, forward strand.
GAAAAGTCAGACCATGAACTAACCATAACATACTGCCTTAGTAGTATATTTAACTCTTCCAAACGTATGCCCTTTGAGAAGTCCTGCAGGATATGTGCACCAAACGAATTAACATTTACAATTCTCCATTTACGGGGAAAAAAATCAACATTGCAGAGCTATAAATCTCCATAAAGATACATTTTACCCTAAAAAGCAAAGCCACGATTAAATGTCATAATTAAATAACAAGCCAGCCAAAACAAGGGAAAAAATTAAAGGATGTTATACCAATGGAAATGTTCCTCCAATACACCAAATAATTCGCAGTTATATTAAAAAGTTTTTTTAAAAAAATTGTGTTCTAAAACAAGATAAAACATTGCAAAGAAATTTGATAGAATCCATGACTCCAGGGTTGATTTAAATGCCAAAACAAGATAAAATTTTCACACCTTCAAACAAAAATTGTAATTAATAAAGCTTCACTTGCACTCAGGATACCTGATAGAGCTTTCCTTGAAATCCCTTCGTAAGTTTTGGCATGCAATAACTCTTTGCAAATTCATATTTGTCCTTTCCAAGCAAACCAGGCCTAAAGTGGAAAATAAGAAGAAAGAATATGGTCAATAGTCCAATATCAAGGAGCTCTAGGAAGAACTAAATGGTATTCGCCATTGCCTCTCCCTTAAACCCCTATGATTTGAAAAATTCTCAAATACCTCATTTGGGTTAACTCCATGCATTAACCGGTAAAAGAAATGGTAGTTTGGTTACTAGCTTACATAATTTCTTAAAAAAAAAAAAACCTAAATTGCTTGCATAAACCTGCAGCACTATCCCTAAAGGTCAACCTACAAAAAATTAACTTTAGACATTATCAATTTGAAATTTTGTTTCTAAATCCATTTGAATTTTTCGTACTTTTCAGAAATGTAAGAAAATTTTAAACTGTGAACAATTTATATATGTTATTTTATTAACAAATAACTTTGTATTATATGCATGCTAAAATTTACATATTGAGCTATCAGAAGCATATAATTTACAAAACAATAATTCTAGAAATAAGTTAATAAAGATAAAGTATTTTACTTTCAACGATTTTGATTATTTAGACTTTTGATACTATCAATTTATAATTTGTTCATGATAAGTTTTAATTTTCAGTATATTTTGATTTTTAAAAGTTCAAAAAAAAAGTTATAATTTATTTTTTTATTAATTATAAATGACTTTGGATTGTAAATATGCTAGTTTCATAGCATAAATTATGCATATAGCTTAGTCTTGGCAATCATTTTTTTATTTATGACAAGGGTTAATGGATGGAAGAGTTAATTCAAGGGAGGTATTCGATATTTTACAAAACCTCAAAGAATCAAACAAAACCTCAGGGGCACTAAATGATAGGCACATAAGAATTAATGAACATATTGGAGAAATTAAATATCATACGGAGTTGAAAGTATAGCATACCATAATATATTTACTTGATGATAGATGTCAAACGGCCTAAAAGGACCTAGGTGAAATCAAACAATAATTAGCATTGCATTAACTTCGACACATTGAGTTGGAGGTTCATGAAGAACAATATAAAATTAAGACAGTCTACAGAGAGGTAATAGCAAATAGAAGCATAAACAAACAATATGTCCACAAAATGGCTTCTCCTCAATACAAGACTATAACTCCACCTCAGACCATATGTTGGTGAGAATACTCGTGCGCTAGGAACATAAACAAACAATTTTTGGCTCAAGCTATGACCTTGTACTCTAACAAGATCATGAAAAGACAAATTTTGTCTACATATATATTCATTCTATATATCTTATACTCATCCAAATCATCAACAGAAGCATGGCAAGCCCTCAATTAATTTTTGCTACAATTGTAAAATGTAGCTTGGTAGTGTTGGAATTATGAATGGTAGCTTTGTTGCATTTAATATATCCGTACTAATTTTTTATGTAAATCTATGGCAGTTTAGATTATTCTAATATAAATCTCCTTATATTGAACAAAACATGTTAAATAGCATTTATTCTCTATATTTTCCATTATGGTATAAGATCCATGCCTCTATCCCCTGCAAATGGTGTTGTCATCACTGTTTGTGGATCTCTTTACTTCTCTCACTTCTCTAATGTCTCCCTCTCAATTTTCCATCAAAGTTCTCCCACTCTCACAAAGCTTTGGGATCGTCCATGTCAAGCCGATTCAATAGTACTCTCACTAATGCCATGCACGTGCCTACTCAATTAGCTTTTAGCTCTCACATTGGCATGCACCTGCTCTAAATGAAGTACCTTACCACCTCAATGTCCCTAGCCACAATTAATCGCTAGCCCATACCTTGGCCTGCACCGGCTCCCAGCAAGTTTCTCGCCATCTCAAATCAGCAAATCTACATATCAATGGTCAAAATATTGAAATTGTTGTTCATCACGAATCCCTTACTCATGCTCACCGGCCTTGGTTTTAAATTTTACTGACCATAATTGCAGATCAACCGTTATCAAGATTTCACTAGCGCCAGTCATAGATCTCATGAGATCAAAAAATAAGTATTTGGCCTTCCTTGAAGAGGTTACTGACACAAAGATAGATTTCCAAAGGCTTCCATCCTTATTCAAAAAGAGGGTGGCGCTTGATCCAGAGCATCTTCAATGCACAACATGTTACACATGCAAAAGAAAAAAATAATTTTTACTAATATTTGTTTACATAAAGAACCAGTCTATTTCAATCAAGACAATTATTGGTAATAAGTCAAAATAACAAAAAACCTAATAAAATTCAACCAACATCAGCACTTGTGACATCACGTAACAACCGATTGGTTCAATCTAATGTGTGCATGAGATTAAGGACAACAAGATCTTAACGGAAGGTAGGGAAATTGATATGCCGCCGGTTCACCCTGAGCCGGCCCAGCCAGCCCAAGGGCCGGTTCAGGTTTATAGGAGGCGGAACTTGTCCGCCTCCCTTGGGTTTGGCCGCCCACATGGTGGGCCCCAACTTGCCAAATAATTTTGAAATTCAAAGGGAGTGGGCGGCCAGGTCTTGGGAGGGAAATTAGTTTAGGAAAGTGTTTGTATTGAGAGGGAAAAGAGGTTTAGGGAGGAATATGTTTTGATTGATTGGGAATTAGGGTTTCTTGGCGACTTGAACTCTACACTCTCTTGTCTAGAGATATGAGAGAGACGATCCTCCTCTCGAATTGAGGATCTCTTGTTTCTTTGCTTTGTTCGTGTTTCTCTTTGTTTTCTATAAGAATTGCTCTCTTTGATTGTTCTTTCACTACGATTTCTTCGTTTTTCTCGCTGATTTTATCGATTATTGTTAGGTTTGCTTGCGAACTCAAGTAGATCCGATAGGATTACTTGCGAACTCAAGTATTTCCTATCAGAAATTAAGATGCGATCAGTAACCTATAGCTTGTTGAGATGGATCTCGATTATGTCTAACATCCTTCTATGGAACACTTCAAGAAGCTGAACCCAATCACAAGCACATTGGAAGAGCATTAGCATTCAAAAAGCTCTACTCTCCATATGTTAGCACCTGGTCGGAGCTTTAGCCTGATGAAAGCTCCTGACATGACACAAATTCAGAGTTGGTATAATATTTAGCCAAAAAAAATTGTTGTATTCCAATTTGTGTGGTGCATCATGTGAATCATATAAATGGAAAAATATTATTCTATGTGCAAAAAAGACCTTAAGATAAAATCTTCATCATCTTGAGCACCAAACAACAGCTTAACCATAGGGGCGGATGAAGTAGATTGTAGGATCCAAGAATATTTTTTTATTTTTTTTATTTTTATAGGATCCAAGAACATAACTCCCAAGATGTCTGCTGGCTTAACATTAGGCGTGAGCTAATTGATAATGGTTTAGACTAAGTTGGTCAGACTTGAGTTGATCACAAATAATATTTTCATTTTGAACAAGTGGATTGATCAAAGATTAGAGAAAAATGAATCCCACGCTTTCAATGGTGGTACACCTGCATCTATTTTTAGTAAAGAGAACATCAATAATTTATTAGTCAAGTGCACCCCGACTAAAATCAAAAAGCTGACAATGGCACAAACTCAATTTTTTGAATTAGCATCCATTTTTCCAATGATTAAAGCCCTCTCCTACATAAATAAAACCCAAATTGAGCATTCAATTTAATTGAATCAATTTTCCATGCTATAGAATTGAATGGATAAAATGTAAGACCTTCCTCTTAGTTTAGCTAGATTACACTCAGTTTATTTTACATAATTTACTTGATCATTACAGAATCCCATGGGGGCAAGACCTTGGAGAAGGCTAATGTTCTTTCTTAAATGATTGTGTCAGGCAAAGGCTCTATTGGCAGCATATCAACACCAATTCTCCCGCAACCAAAACAGGAAATAATTGGCATGTGCCAATCTCTTATAGTACCAAGTGCATGTGATGAGGACATCCATAGAAGATTTCGACACACCTACCATCGAAGGGGTCGTCGAGCGACGACCACGATTCATAGTCTTTATTTCTGATGTTTTATTTTATTCATGTCATTTATATTTTATGTTTTCCATTTGTACCATATGAGGAAGTTATTGCATGTTGTAGCCCAAGGGCAATTTCGACTTTATGGTTTTTATTTTTCGGATGGCCTGTATATAGGCTTAGTCATTGTATTTGGAGTTAGTTTTCGATGAATGAAAATTTCTCTTGTTATTGATCTCTTTGTGAGTTCGTGGTATCCCCAAGATCTCTTTGTGAGTTCTTGAGGAAGAGTTTTTTTTTTTTTTTCTTTTAGTTGAATAACCTTCCACTCCATTGCTCTTCTCCCTCACCTCCCTCCTCAAGCTCTTCTCAAGACCCGTGGCCTCTCCTCCTCTGTTCTCTCCCATGTCACCACCCATCCCCTTTTCCGCCGCCCCTCCCAGCCCCACCGCCGGCTGAAGCCTCAGCCAGCCCGTCAGCCACCATCCCGCCGCCCCTTCAGCCATCCAGGTTTGCCACCGGCCACCCCCCATGATCCCCTATTTGAATTCAAATTCCATTGATTAACTTTACTTTCCTAAAATAGTTCTCTCTATTTTGGAAAGTCAATCAAAGGGAATAAATTCAATTTTGAAATTCAAATCTCACTTCCCCCACTTATTCCACAAATTTGGGAGCTATTTCAATTCAATCAATTCTAAAATTAAATTCAGATTTGATTATATTTAATTAATCCCTTATGGTCCCCACTTGCTTAATTCCCAAGCTCTCTCACCACTATACATGGCCGGCCACTCCCCTCTCTCTCTCCCCCCTATTAATTCTACTTTAATACACCCTTAACTCTTTGCCTCTTAGGCTAATTTCAAATTTGAAATTCTGAAACTAAAATTAAACCCTCCATATTTTTGAAAATCAAACTTAAAAATTCAAATTTATGTTTTCTTTCTCCAAAGGGCCTCACCCCCCCCCCCTCTTTCGCTCCCAAAAACCATTTGGACCCCCACACAATCCTCCCAAGCCCATACTACTGGCTTTCTCCCCCTTCCCTTAGCCTTCTCATCATCCCAAACCCTTGCAATCATGCATGGCGGATCCCGAAGTTGATAGCGGATTCGTACTCGACGTCCACGGAGACATCCACATCGTTCGATCTCCATTCTTCGACGTCGGGTTTTGTTTTGACGACACCGTTGAAGATTACTTGAACCGAATCTTTCCCCACCTTGTGGACTTCCTCGACGATCAATTCTCGGACTACGAGTGGACCATCAACGGCCATCCACCCGCTTCCCCACCTCCACTACCACCGCATCCCTCGCCATCACTACGGATTGTCTGCACCGTCTACCTTGGAGTGATTTCGTTTCTTGTATGGTTCTTCTTCCTCCGACAACCCTAGATGTAGAAAAGTGGCTTTGAGCCTCAAGGTGAGACGATTACTTTGTTAACCGTCGGATTCTAGTTGACTAATCATTTCATTACTCTTGTTTACGTTGTTATTTTAAAGTTCTTGCAAATTTAGTTGTAATGGATTTCCTAAGCATCGTTTGCTTCTTAGAGCTTTCTTGATTCTTCAATTTTGAGACGCCTTAAGATTAATTTTATCATTACTCCAACAACTTTTATTAATTTCTAATTTCTAAGAAACTAATTCCTGGTTTCACACCAGCATGTATGTGGAACATATGATTAAAGAAATCCTGCAACTTGAAGGAGGCCCAAATTATTTCACTGACCATCTATTTGTATCTTCAAACACACAAAATTCGATATATAAATTCTACAAAATATTGTGATGTCCCAAAATAGTTAGAATGAAGTGGTGGTGATGATGATGATTACAAATGGACAAAAGTAAGTGTACATATTTTGCACTAGGGATTTTAAATTAAATTGCATCAATTCTACATGTTCTTATCATTACGGTGACTCTGTGAAATGAGCTGTATAATTGGGATTTTCACAAATGGCGGAGACCCGTGCTAAAAATTTCATTGCTATTATGAGGATTCATTTCTCAAAATAGCACTATTTACAAAAAGTTCATGATAGAAAGTGAAGGAAAAGAAATATAGAACAATGTTAATGGCTATCATATGAAGAATTACAAACAATAATAAAAAACTAGTGTCTATAAAAGACCAACTCCACTTGGAAAAAACCCAGACCCCAGTAAAGATTTACAGCATGCACACTTGGTGCTACATATATAACAAAATAAAGTCTCACAAGAAATAATGAAGGAAAGTTGGATTTGAGAACTGATAGTTCAGATACAACCTTGTCAAGGAAGGTGTCCCAGAGAGTAAAATAATTCGATTTATCTTAGCTGCCACATCAAGTACAGCTTTTGTCTGGCATAAAAGAAAGAAGAAGAAGCTTCATAATAGAGACCGTTATAGATCAAGTATAATCCACATACACACCACATTCTTGCAGGAATTCAGATACAAAAGGGTGTGTGAAAACAAAAAATAAAAAGAGCATGCATCAATAACATTACAAGGATGGGTCAGAGACAAAATTGTGTGTAAGAACAAATAATTAAAAAAAGCATTCATCAACAGCATTACTAAGGATGGTATTCAACGAAAATATGCATTTAGCCAGTATGCCTATTGATAATCAATACATATATACAACAACGACAATAACAAATTTCATCCCACTACGTGGGGTCAGTTACATGAATCCTTTTTCTCCATTGTATCCTATCAAGAGTCAAATTCTCCTTTAAATCTAATTTTTAAAAATATCATTTTAAATACTTTCTAAACAAATCTTTTTAGGTCTACCTCTACCTTTCTTAATATAGGTTAGATTTAACACATCTACTCTTCTAACAGGGATCGAAAGGCCGACTTTTATATGACCAAACCATCTAAGACGACATTCTCGACAAATCAACGAACTTGTTCATCTGCTCATTGTTGTCGACTGCCAGAGCAGCCTGACATTTGCAACAAGTTGCACGTCATTATCCGTAGATAGGTCACCATACCTTGATGAGCTTTCTACAGTCATATGTTGGTGTTTACATTCACAATGAACTATTGGTACTGTCTTGCATACAAATCATCACTTCATGGGTTCTCTACTGGCATATCTATTGCAATATTATTAAAAATGCTCGTAAGAGATCCATTGTAGTTGTGTTGTATCCAATATCATCATTCACAGGTGATCATGGTGTATTTTTTTGCAACGACGGGTTGTATATAGGTCATTGATGTTGACCATGGAGCACTGTTACATTCATCATTTGTTGCCCACTCTCATCTTTATTTGGACTATTGTGTGCACAACAGACTTTCTACTATTGCTTTGCAAAGGTCATCGTTTCACCCTGCAAGCTGATTGTTGCTTATATCAAGGCTTTCATTGATGCATGTAGGAGACGCCTGTGCACTCTGCAGTCGGCTGTTGTTGCTTTCAAGTACAGTGTATTCAACTACATGGAGACTGTTGTAGGAGTTCGTTGCATTCATTAGCATCATTCATTGCGTACCATGTATTCAGGTGTCGACGACTGATATTTGTTTGTACTTGATTATCATTCGTTGTTTGTATGCATTGGGTCTTATTCATCACAAGTTCCCTACTCGTTAGTTTGTATTCATTTGAATGCATTAAGTTATCACCTGACATTTGCATTTTAAATTTTAATTGTTCATTTTAACATTTTAGGGTTTTGTTCCTTGCAGTTCGGTTTAAATTCAGTCCCCTGTTGTTCACACAATCTCCTGCGCAATTGTTCAAAATATATGCATTTATGTTCAGGTACAGGTCCTCTGTATTGCTGTTCAAGTTAGGTCTTTTTGTTGTTCAGGTTATGTGCATTTCGATCTGAATTTCGGCATCATCCCAACATATCCACGTTTGGGGGAAGTTTTAGGGAACTAGGTCTTCCCACCACGCTAAGAAAAGCATGTATGACAGATATCCCCAAACATCGCAATCGTGGTCTTTAATCCCACCAAGCTAAGAAAAGCGTGTATGGGCCTTAAGTGGTACCTGCTTGTTCAATTCAAGTTTGGTTTCATGTTGTTCAGTTTCTGTGCATTTCACTCTGAATTTTGACAGCATCTCGACATATCCATCATTTGAGGGAAGTTTTGGGGAATTCGGTCTTTCCACCACGCTAACAAAAGCGTGAATGGTAGGCATCCGTAAACACCGCAGTCATGATCTTCACTCCCACCACGCTAAGAAAAACATGCATGAATATTCAGGGTTCCTGTTGTGAAATGCACAGTGATTTCTCTGCCTGTATTAAGGCTCGTACGGGTACTTAAAATTGTTCCTGCCATGCTAAGAAAAGTGTGTACAAGGCCTACCTGCCTCATTGTTGGTGTCGCACCAGGTTCTCTCATACCACACTAAGAAAAGCGTGTATAGGTGGTTGCCCGACGCGTCACACACGTCGAGGACATGATTTGGACCTTCATACCTGCGTAGGGGGTCGATGTCGTCGGCTATGTCGATAGCATCGGCATGCAATTCGAGGCGATATCATATTAAAAATGACCTTAACTCACACAAAGCCAATATCATGTCAAGTGTATCGCTACAATTAATTCTCAAATAATCTCTCACCGATAATAATGCTACATGTACCCTCTAACTGGTGGTTTGCCACCAAATGAAAACCATAGGTAAGTGGTTAAAATCTGGATGGTTTGATGAAGTGATTTTATTGCAAATAGTACCATAAATTACAATCACGTCTAGAGCTCTCAACTTCCCTGATGGTTAAAAAATGTTTGAATGATGAATCATAGGGCACATTTGATAGGGCATAAAGCCTTTTGTTAGCTAATATCGATTCAAGTTTGTCCACTTAGATAAGCACACACCAATACATAAGGCACCTTTGGATGAAGCCAACCTTTTACTATATTTTGTTTTCAAGGATTTTTTTTTCACAAAAATAATAATAATAATAATAATACTGCAAGCATATGCTGAAAAAAGTTTGAAGTTATACTAAATAAATCATTGATCAGCCAACGTTTTAAATCATTGATTAGGTAAAGTTTTTGCAAATTTTTTAAGTAAATATATTTACTTAATTTAGTACAACATTTACTTTACAGCTTTACCTAGCACATAATTTACGTTTATGTCATCTTAATTCGACCCAAGGTTGAACACTTGAAGAAATATTGAACCTTCACCACTCCTTTTGGTTTAATTTCGAGTCCATTTAATCATTAATGTAAACATTCAAGGCTGAAGCCAGAGTGAAATTTTCCTTTCACAAAAGTAAAAATGCCATTAACCCACCTATCAGCACCTCACAACAGCTGAATATACCCAACAAATAAGCAAAAAAGTAGAGGCGTTGAGACATCAAAGCAGGTAAGACTATGAAGATCAAGGAATATCAACCTCTGGAAATCACCATCAGGCAATATGAACCAACAGCCCTTCCCCATCAATGTAATCCAAGTATTTTGTTGTAAACAAGCAAAAGACTGCCAAGTTGAGAGAATCTCCGATGAGGACATCCGACCTTGGAGAGTCTACCAGAGGCGTGGCCGTCGATCTACGGCCACGATTGCACCGTTTTACTTTTGATTATCATTATATTAGATTTATTATTGATGTATTAGTTTATTAGCTTTATTGTACTTTTCCTTTATGCCTCCACTTGGGCAAATTATTGCATCAGGTCACCTGACAGAGAGATTCGTTCGGTCTCTCTCTGTCTACAGTAACCTGCGCTTTACTGTAGCACTGCTACAGTAAAGCGCAGGTTACTGTAGACAGAGAGAGACCGAACGCATCTCTGCGTTCGGTCACCTGACGCAATAATTTGCCCTCCACTTGAGGGTCTAGTCATATGTATGCCCTAGGGGCAAGTTGGTCTTTGTAATTTTCTTCATTGTATTGGTTATTTAAAGCCTCCCCCTCCTTTGAGGGATGATGAATGATATTATGTTATTTTCTGCACTTGTGTTTTATTGGTGAGATTTGAGAGTCCTAAAAGAGAGCTTAGGAGAAGTCCCTAGGATAGGGTATCGCAATACCCATCAACCGCAGGAAGCGTCCTGGTTTGTGGTTGACGTCGTCACTCCCCATTTTCCCTCTCTTCCCCTTAAACCGCCAGCCAAATCCCTTCCTCCCTCTCTTGGACAAAATCCCCATCTCCCCTAACCTTAGGCCGGCCACTTCTTCCCTCCTTCCCCTCTCCCGGCCGAGCACCGCCACCCCTCCTCCTTCACCCGCCGGCCATAAGCTCCACCACCACCCGACCTGATTCCCCATCACCCCACTTCCTCCACCAACCCAAGCTGCCAACCACTAGTCCCTTTCCCTACTTAATTTCCCTATTTCCTAAATTAGTTGCTATTAATTTGGAAAGTTTTTTAACTCAAATCCAAATAAATTTGAAATTCAAATCCTTTCTTAAATTAATTAACATATTTAAGGAAACCCCTTCAATCTTGGATTGATTAAATAAAATCTAAAATTAATTAGCATTGATTGCCCCTCCGCATTCAACGAATGTGGACACTTCTCACCCCTTTCTTTCGTTGTGAATAATCTCATTGTTAATTTAGGAATTTCTTGTTGAAAATCCTTCACATATGTTATGCTTGAGTAATTAATTATTTTGTGATCTTAACTTCTAGTTGTGTGCCTTGGCTTTAGGTAGTTTCACCCTTCTCTAGTTTTCTTTCATTGTTTAAAATCACTGCAAGATTAAAAACTAATATTGCTCTCAAATAAAAACGTGCGATTTCTTACTTAGCATTGTCTAAGCATTTAAGTCCTACATCAATCACTTTTGAAGTATGAAAGAAATGTTGGAGCAAGAAGGGTGGGATTATCTCTTGTTTAATTTCATTGGAAATAGGATACAAAACCATTGTCTTAAACATTAAACAACAGACCTTTTTTGTGCATGGCCAACACAGCAGAAGAAACAAGTTAATATGACAATGTGAAATTCTTTCAACAACGAATAAAAATTGCAAAATTTAAGCATGAACTAGCTAGTATACAAAGAATATGGCATAACAAAAAGCAATAGAAAATGCATAGAATGAGAATTAAAGTTCCGTTTAATTTAACAAGTACGATAAGCAAGCTGCAATAAAGATTAACATGCATGGCTAATGCAAGTATTTCGAAGTACCTCTTCAGGTTCCATTTTCTTCTTAGTGCAACGTATATTGTGAGACTCATCAACTATCAAAAGAGACCATTCTCTATCTATCATGCTCTTCCTCAAACGACTTAACATTGTGTATGATATAACAACAATCTTAGGAGCTTTGTCCAAATAGTCTAGATTATTTTGGCGGCCGAACACTGCAAATATGAGTCAAACACCGACTGGTTACTAAAAGAGATGCGAACTGTTACTACACTAAAGAGTAAAAGCTCAAAATAGTCCCACGACTATTGATAAATGTCCAATTTAGTCTTAGAGTTTCGCAATGCTCATATTTAGTCCCTCAACTATTAAAATTGAGTCAATTTAGTCCCAAGTGGATATGATATTACATTGCTTAAATTACTCAATTTTATCGTTTAATAAATTATAGTACATATTTAATCAACTACATAATAAGGGTGAATATATTAAAAAAAACTATTTTTTTAAAGCAAAATCTAACATGCCAAAATTACAATTTCATATTATTTAAATATAATAAAAATATCACAAGTCAATTTCATAACATTTAGTTTATTAATAAATCAAATTTAATTTGTGTTTTAATTTTAATTTACATTTTAAGTAAAAGTTACTTATTAATTCTAATTTTAATTATTGTCAATAAATTACAATTATAAAAATAATACAAATAGAAAATAATGTAATTATGAAATAACTTATTAATTTTAATTTTGATTATATTTTTAATTATTTATAAGTGAATTATTAATTATTAGTTTTAATTACCATTATTAACTAACAATTATAAATAATATAATTAAACTTTAAGTTAATTATCAATTAATCTAAGTAATTAGTTTTTTCTTAATTACATCATATTCTTAATTAATTTTAATTAAAATAGTTAAACTAAATTAATTTGTTATTATATTATATTTCTATGGCAATGCATGTTCTGTTGTCTTGCTATAGCCATAGGTTTGCTTTTCCTCTTTGGTTGCTTTGCTTGAGAGGTAGAGTTTTGAACCAGTCACCAAATAACTTATTTGCCTCCTTTGACGTTCCTTCCTATTGAATCTGAAGTCACACCTCCTCAACATTCTTCTGTAGGATTAGAGTAACGATGGGAGCTTGCTCGTTGTGAAGGTAGCCATCTTTCTTCTTGTACCCAAATAGCCCCCGCAAGGTTCTTCTTGTACCCAAATAGCCCCCGCAAGGTGTCTCATTCGGGGTGCGTCATCCATCTCACAGCCACACATGATTTTGGAATGTGAATCGAGCACACCGCAACGTGTCTCGCTCGTGGCCTGCTCTCTCACGTTTCCCTGGCTCGCTCGCGTGCCTTGTTCGCAGCTTCTCCCTCACACAATTTAGTCTCCAAGGCTTAAAGCAGAAAAGCGAGTGAGCATGTAACAATGAATTTTACCTAAATGCCCAGAAAGAAGAGCTCTCCAGCTTTTTCCATTTATTTAAATTGCAAATTTAATCCAATGATCAAATTGGACGATTTTTAATAGTTGATGGACCAAATTGGGGCAATACGAAAATTTATGACTAATTTAAGCATTTATCAATAGTCGGACTATTTCAAGCTTTTACTCCTACACTAAATATAACAAGAAAAAGAAACAAAAGTAATAAAGGCATTATAAAGTCAAAAAAAAGTTCTTAAACAAACTCTTGGAGATAGAAACCAAAGAAAGAAAAATGATTATGTTGATATTTGATATTTTGCAAAAAGTCTATAGGATAACATCATTGTATGCATCTAATAATTATCCAATAACTAGCAAAGTCGTGGCACATACTCAACTATAGTTATTGAAGCAATAGGGCGTCCTCAATGAGAATTTCTATAGGCAAAAAAGGCATTTGAGAATGTGAAAATTTTCCAAGAGCTACCCTTTCTCAAACCAGCCAATTTTTTACGGTTTGTCAAGAATATCCTTTGATTTTCTGCTCCTTGAAGAGATTGTTTGTAGTTAATTTGTGTAATAAATAAAAAATAGCATAATTTCATATACCAACCACCCACCAAAAAAAAATTATCTAATGTTGATAAAAGATATCCAATAAAAATTAATGTTTCTCTGAACCGCAGGTATTTTACCCGTGCTAGCTCCTCATCATCCAAGGCTATAGGAGTCAACTTGGTCCACCAACTAAAACTCCATGCAAACTTGGTTTGGTTAACCAAGGTTGCATGAATCGTGGTCAAACAAGCTTCATCTTGGTCAACTGAAGTCCAAAGCAAATCAACATGAAATGTGAACTATAGGACATTAATGATAGAAGTTGCAAACATGACATCCACAGGTCTGAGAAGAACTGCTCATCTAAAAAAGAAAAATAACTAGAGATTTATTTTATACATATAAAGCATAATTTTATAGTCATAAAATACTAAGTGCGGACCATATCAAAAGAAGGTAGAGCGCCATCCATAGTGTTAGAAGTTCAGATCTAAACAGCTGTTTATACCTCCTCAATTCCAGATGGCCTATGACACATTAGAGTACTTGTGCCCAAAGATTTTGCAGAAGCAATAAAAGGGGATGCCCTCAAATTTTATCTTCTACCAATACCCATAAAATTCAGAACCAATCCATATTTCATTTTCAAGTAGAGTGATAAAACTCAATTCAGCCAAAACTCTAGGCACATATGGCCTAGATAGACAATCCAAAGCAACATAAACTTGTAATGGCTTATCAAATATATAACCCAAGATGTATAAAATGAATTAGTTAAAAGATTGTAAAAGAAGTTGAAGAAATACCACCCAAAAAGAAGTGATAAGTACTTACCCAAACGGGTCAAAATGGGGAGACCATTTTATCATTCATATCAAAAGTTACTCACATAGTAGGAAAGTCCAGAAGCATCTGGCATAATATAATTCTAAATATAGTCTTATAATGATATGATGATGATCAATGAGCCAAACTAAATGAGAATCTAACATGAATATAAAAATAATCTCCAAGTTAGGGAAAGCCAAAGTGAATTTTCCAACAAACAATAAAGAGAACTAACAAGCTCAGATATCTCATCTTCAATGAAAATAAGCAAAGTTTTTCCTTGAAATATAGATGGTTGCTTATATTTAGGTCAAACTGAGTTTTGATGAAAAATAAAGAGAAATCGTTGAAAGAAGAGAGATGCATTCTTGAATCTTAGAGAGGTAAAATGAGCATCAACATGTGGTCCCCAATAAAGATGAAAATGTAACCATAATAGATTTAGAGCAAAAAATGAGAAAGTCATCCAGAAGGAAGAGAAACCATTAGTTGACGCGTCGATTTTGTTCATCTTCATGATAAGTGTTTAGTTCATCTTCACGATAAGTTTTTAGTTCATTGGCGTCGAATCGTGTCGAATTTTGTTCGACGAGGTCTGATTAAGTTTTATTTGGACCGAATTAGGTCAATTTTGATCAATTTGATTTTAGTTTGGGGAAATTAAATTCAATTTGATAAAATTAAGGTCCAATTCGTGTTAATTTTGATTCGACGGCACTCAATCGAGCGCGATCGAGCCCAATCAAGCCTCGATCGGCTTGATCAGGGCTGATTTAGTTGTCGATGCAATAACATATGTCAACAACACATATGAACATTTCATACTTATAAACCACCAGCAATCAAAAGAGCAAGTGACCCAACTATTGCTAAACAATAATAGTTAAAAATTGGAAAGATTTTGAAAGATACAATTTAGTCTGAATATAGAAGAGTCATACTTATAACATTTGTACTAAAAGGAAAAGCTGGGAGATGATAATTGACATAACTATGTAAGAGACTTCAAGGATTGGTTTATTTCCTCATCAACTAGATTAGCACTATGGTATAAATTCTTGAACGTAACATGAGGAATCAAAGGAAAGTACGTATTATGAGACAAAGTTCACATGCCTTTTCAAATATGCTCCTTAGTACTCAAGAGAAAAAAATGCTACTGAGTTTCAAGAGGCCTCGGAGATCAACTAAGACAAGTTTTAGCACCACTTGCCATAAATGAATTTTCAGTTTTAGACTTTTAGTAGAAACAGACATAAGAGTTGAGGATAAGCTGAAATATTCAAAGTAAAACTAGGAGCAACAACCTTGAAAGAAAAGAAACATTGATAAAAGACAATTTTAATAAAAGGTTCAAGTTCGACAACAAGTAAAAGTTGAAACCTATGAGTGCAACCTGTTTTACACATGGAAAAGCTGATCACTACGCAATCACTCGTCTCCATAAAAGTCATCACATTGAGGTAAAAACATAGACTAACATGATGACTATATAGATGACCAAGTCGATGTCAAAGCTTGCGACAAGTCCAGTCATATCAAGGAAGCACTAAATGGCTCTCACATGGCAGCCAATCGTTGTGCCCCGCCACTCATGCACACATAGACTATAGCCGTGACACCATCTTCCAAATGTATGTCAAGTTGTGCAAGCTAATCATTAGCAGTGTCAGTTGGATGAATGACAATGCTACATTTGCCTTTGCCCAAATGAAGATCACCAATTAAATGCATCCTGAGCCATGCAATATAGCTAGGGTGGACAAAACTTTCATCTTTGTTACCCAACACCGCCTCGCCCCTTTGCACCTAGCCAATAACTTATTTAATATTGCTGTGGGTTATGAAAGTATATCCACCTTTCCCTCCCTCAAAACTTCATAACTTCATTGTATGATAATAACTCACATGATTTTATTTTATTACTATAGTTAATAAAAATAATATAAGGAACTTGAAGCACATACATGAGATCTATAATATGTAATAGCAATAAAGCACACTTCCAAAATCAATATCAATAAATAGTAAAAATTACCAAGATGTATATCCTTTGGTAAAAGGCAAGGTAACCAACGCTCTAACTCCTCGGCCCATGAAAATCGCAAAACAGCAGGACAAACAATTAATGCAGGACCCCTATCCATGAAGCAACAAGCAATTGCAATAGCCTGAAAAAAAAAATGAATGAAGTACTCAAATATGACGAGTAATAAATAATATATAATTTATTTTTCTTTGTGTAACATTGATTTTCAATAATTTGTAAGAATCACAATACATGTCGAGATTAATTTTGCACCGATACAAGCATTGCAAGTAAAATATAAAGCCCAAAAAGAGGACGATATGGATGACAATACTTTATAATTCATACATATGGATAGTAAGATAGAGAGGGAGTAACAGTAGCTAATAGTAAAAATTGTTAAACTTAATCATTTTGATTAATAATGGATCGATAAATATAGTTATGCATACTCGTGGAAAATTTACAATTATCTGTAAGAACCATATAATTCATGTCAAGATAAATTTTCCACTTGTCAATAAAAAATACAACCCAAAAAAAAGGATGATATATATGACAATACTTTATATTACATATATATGGAGAGAAAGAGTACCAACCACCAGATGCGTATAGCCGAGATTCTTAAGCTTATTCAACGTGATTAAGAATAGATTTATTGATATTATTAAGCATACTTCATTGAAAATAGCAACACAACTGATGAATACCTCAATCAAATAAATATGATATGCATGCATATTAGGAGACGCCGGATTGATGGTCAATTTTATTCATGAATTTTGTAGAATCGACCAGAGCATGTCAATTTTATCCGTACAGATTAAATTATTGATTTTTTTTTCATTGGGCATCGTGCATACTTTATTTCCTTGGCAATTATGCATTCTTCCTTCTGAGTTTACTCATGCAAACTCACTCTTTTCTATTGAGTTTAAGATGCCTGTTGTGCTCTCAGTGTCATGACTCTTATATATTGTTGTGTGATCATGACTTTGATGAAACTGTAAGTTTACGCGCTTATCATGTAATAGATGAATTTCTTGTTTTTTTCACTTTTTAGCCGATGAAACGGTCCAAATGGGGCCGGCCCAGGCGGAACCGAGGCGGAGATGTCCGCATCTCCTGTATGCCAATCGCACCGCAAGCGCCAACCGGGCTGATTTAGGAAGGATTTTTTATAAAGTTTATGAGGGAATTTGAATGTATGGACTGTTTAGGAATTTCCTTTTGATTTGTATGCATTGAATACTTTATTTTTCCTAGGGTTAGGGCATCTTGAATTTGGCTGAATTTGAGATCTCTCATATTTAAGTTTTCTTTTGGGCTCTAGCGGCGTCTAGAGATTTGGGAGAGATCGATCCTCCTTTCAAATAGAGGATCAATTGTATCTTGCTATTTTCCGTTTCCCTTTCATCAAATAATACAAACTATCTACTGTTTTGTGCGGATTTTTGCGTAGAAGCTCGCTGTTTTCCGAATATTGATAGGAAATACCTGAGATCTACAAGTGTTTCCTATCAATTTCCTGGTTATTTTGTATCATATAATGGTGGATATTTTTATGTAGAAAACAGACTATTGTCTCATGGATTAAATGTAATTTAAAAAACTCATTTCGAACTATTGAAATGGTGCAGTCAGGCCATGACAATTAACATCTAAAAGTTATCACATTCAAGCGCTAATATGGCTAATCCTAAGCAGTCTCAAAAACTTTAAATATGCTTACTATACACTTTGCTTACATATAGGAGACTGCACATAAGCAAAATTCTCATAACACATGATACTAAATTACTAATTAACCTTTTATATATGAGGAAGTAAAAATATATCTGAAAAGAATTTACCTGGATGGTCTTCCCTAGTCCCATCTCATCTGCAATGAGACAACGCGCACCCCTCTGAAGTCCAAAGCGAACACCTTCCATCTGGAAAGGGAGAAGTGCATCTCGTAATGACCTTGGCAGTCTTGTCAAGAAGCCATCAACCTGTTCTTCAGAGTAGTGCTCCTTCCAGGAAGGTATAAGCCCAGTGGCAGCATAATTTTTAAATGTTCGGATAGCTAATAATGTGGTGTATGGAATATCAAGCAAGTCAGCCAACGGCAACTTCTTAATGCATTTTAACACTGAATCATAATCCTTCAGTTTATAGACTAAGGCCCTCGTGCAAAACTGACTTCCTTGACTCTCACTTACTCGAAAATCCAAAGCCTGCAGAGTTCAAAAATAAAAAAGATATGAAGTTTGACCACCAGTTGAAATTTGTGCCCGAAGGATCTTAAAAACAATTAATTGGCTATGAGAAAAATTTTCATTAGAATATCCTGAAAAAATGTTATTTCAATGGATCTCAAAGTTATTGGATTAGCATTTAAATTAGTGCAATACATGGATAATAAATCAAAACTTAAACTACATTTATATCAAAACAATTTTAAAGATAATGAGATCCATCCAAATCAAATTTGAGTTCTTATCTGGCTATCTGCTAATGATAACTCAAACATCTTACGACTTCTACTGCCACCACAAAAGATATCTTCCACAATTATTGTCCGCTAAATTATGTTAATACCTTCTACAAATACAAGAAAATGCATCATTTGTAATCTACAACTACCAATAGAATAATTAATTTAATTGAACTAGGCCTTGTTATTTTTCCCCTATCTGAATTATACACTTGAAAAAAAAATCTCATTTCTTTAATGAGTATGCTTCAATTTATCTGATATTTTTATGCATTCTACTACAACTGGTTGCATTTTCTCCCAAGCAGAGTAGCTTGATTAAGCTGCTATTTACAAAAATAAGCACATCACTCGATTTTCTAAGCTAAGGAAACAATTGTGCCAGAGATCAGTGAATTTATTTGTAATAATTTTGTCCAGCTGAGTAATGTGAAATCAATTCTTAGAAATTTCGTTAATAGCCTAACAATTGAAGTAATGCGAAATAACAATCAATATCAGCTTTACAGTAAATTCAAAAAATGCAAAAAAATGGAAGCTCGAAAGTTCAAGCAAGTAATAGAAGATTTTTTTTCCTTATTAAATAAATCTTATATTTACAGGTTTTAGCTGCAAGGGACATCAATTTTGCAGAGCGTCGACTATGGTCGAGGCTGGCAACAATGAATAACACCGGCAACGACTTGGTCTCATGCAAAGGCTCGCCCTTGGGAACGAAAGTAGGCTCAGGAACGGAGACGAGAACCAGAAGATGTTGAATAGTTAAATAGAATTAGGGAGCCTTTTCGGTTTAATAAAAAGTTTTCTATCATTTGAACGGTTTGATTTGAAATATTCATCTCATATTATCGTATTATTAAACCGTGTTGTTTTTAAAAAATTTATCTGGTCAGCCGATTCAGCAGTTGAACCTCGATTTGAAGCCATCACACACGGTTCCGCTCAACTAACATTTTTTAAACTACATTTGACCAAAAAAGTATCGGATAACCAAACGAAGCCTTAATGTATGATAAAGCGCAATAAAAGCGCAACTAAAACACAACTAAAGCGCACATAAAGGTGAGGTAAAGGGCACCTAAAGCTTTTGCATCATTTGTTTCTTTCGTTTATGAAGACGGTTGAAATTCAAAAAATAAACATTTTAAGATCACATTGAACAAACACTACTATGTATAAAATTAACACTAAACTCTAAAATTTAAAATATAATATAAACGCACCAAAAGCGTACCGCAAGCGAAACAAAGGCGCAACATTATCTTTTCTTAAATGCTGAAGTACTCCAACATCGTCGCCTACCGCCGAGAAGAAGGTATTGCAGAACGGAAGGTATTGCAGAAGTCCGAAGGCAAAGAGCCGAAAGTGTGAGAGAAGTGAAAATGTCAGGTGAAAAGTAAAAACGCTTCATTTCCATTCTTCTAATCATGAATTCAAACCATCTCCGGGTTATTGGGTCGGGTCTATCGGACTGACATGACATAAAGCAAAAAGATTATACTAAAAAAATTAACTTTTTTTCAGTCAAATGCCCGATTTCTATTGGTGTCTGAATGCAGAGATAGGTCTGGTGATCGGACCGGACCTAATAATTACGAAGCCTTTTTTGTTTAATAAAAAGTTTTCTATCATTTGAACGGTTTGATTTGAAATATGCAACTCATACTATCGTATTATTAAACCGTGTTGTTTTTAAAAAAATTATCTAGTCAGCCGGTTCAGCAGTTGAACCACGATTTTGAAGCCGTCACACACGGTTCCGCTCAACTAACATTTTTAAAACTACCTTTGACAAAAAGTATCAGATAACCAAATGAAGCATTAATGTATGCTAACATTCAAATGAGACGGCAAATAAAACTATTTTAATTTAGGCCCCCTGAATAAAATTTCTTGCTCTGCCACTGGTTTGTATGAAATTTTTATTCAACGCCAAGACCATAAACCCTTTCTCTCTACGAGCATAAATGTTCTAGCATGCAATAATATTCAAGTGCTTTAAATTTGTGTGCTTTTTTTAGAGCAAATGGAGGTTCGGGTATAATTAAATTTTAATTATACTATTTTTTTCAGTGTTTTCACTCTTTTCTTGAAATAGAAACCAAATACCCTCTATAAAGAAATCTACTTGCTTTTCTTTTTACTTAAACTGTCAAACAAAATAATAAGTTAGCTTTATTTCTCTGCTTTTCTATCCGAATTCTAACTCCCAATCAAAGAACAAAATAGCTTAAATTTAGACATTCTACAAAATCGTGAGTAAAAAGAAGAAAGGTAAATGAACCCACTAAAGAGATAGCAGCCTCCACGATCCTGAAGCACTCCGCGGCACCAGGGAAAGAAAAACCCGGCAATGGCTCCGGCGAAACAGCGAACTCGTCAGGCGAGCATATCTCCAGCACGACACGGAACCTTTCGGGCGGTTTCGGAGGCTCAGGTGGCCGCAGTGAGACTGAATTCTTCTTCTCCGGCACGGGCCCACCGGACGATGAGGACGGCGACAATGTTGGGCTGGGGACCTTGCGGCACCTGAAGAGCCTCCAAGGATCATCTTTCGACCTTTCTTCCACGCGCTTCCGTTTCTCGAGAGCTGCGATTAGGTTAGCCTCTGACCTCCTTCGCTGCTCCTCGGTGATCTCCATTGCAAACAGAAGTATGCGGAGGAATGGGTCAGGTTTTTTAGGGTTTAAACCTGCTTTGCCCACTGCTGCCGCCACCCCAAACGAACCCGCGCGGCATGGCGGCGGAAGAGCTTGTGACTTTTAAATTTTATATAATTTTCAAATTATTTACAAACATGTTCACTTTTTTTATAATGCACAAATTTGATCCCTTACGTGTCTTTTATTAAATATCTATCAAAATTATTTTTTTATCAAATTTATTTTATAAACTACATATTTTTATTGAACTATCGCTCGTTTGAAACAGAGGGCAATGATGTCATAATTTATTTGTTATTTTATGAAAATATGTAATTTTTAACATAAATGTGAAAAACATTAAGTACAAAGAAGCTAAATTATTAAAAATCAAAGCACTTTCGGTGTAATGATTTGAAGTTTATTAAGAAACTCTAAAGTTATATGAGCTCATGCTAGAACAATTATGTGATGAGTGATCTTCTGAGAAATTACATCAACGAGATAAAACCGTGAGGCCATTGGACCAAAGCAGATAAAATTCAGATAGTTAAGAGTTTAAGTTTTTATGAAATGAGATCAAATAGATAGATTGGTCAGAAGATGTGAACTAAGTGTCAAATAGGAGAAAGTCCTATGTCATGGAACCACCTCTTGAACCTAATATGGGATAAAATATTACATAGCGGGAGCCACCATTTAAACCTGTAAGAGTCACCTCTAGAATTCTATTTATTTGGTACATGATTCTAAGATAAGGATACTGACGAAGGTGTCGGTTATCTAAGTGGGAATATTGTGCATCCCCTTAAATAGAAATAAGCAAACATCGATGTACCTTTTGTTGTTATAATTGGAATTTTATTAGGAAACTCCAATGTTAATTATGTTAATGCACGAGCAATTCTGATGATCTCTTAAGAAGTTATACCAATGAGATAAAATCGTGATATCATTTAAGTCAAACTGGATAATACCCAATAGTTAAGGATACAGGCTGTTACAAAAAAGATCATACCTGCAATTGGATCGGCCGAACTATCTTAATTGAATTTCAACATTGATTAGCATATATTTTTAAATTATAAATGGTATTATGGCTATATGATAATTTATTATATTTAAACATTGTTTTAATATTATTTAAATCTCATTCAAATAATCCATCTACTACAAACTTTGAATAAGGTTCAAATCAAATTCAAACCATTTTTTACCAATGACTGATTCGACTCGAATAAGTTTCCAAATATGTCGAAGAATGTTAGTCCATTGTTCAAATAAAATAATATGCTTGTTTGTGTTTATATTTGAAGCGCTTTTCTTTTTTATAATTAATAAAAAAAAAATCAACATTTTTGTGTTGTATGTAGGAAAGGGGTGCAAACGAGTCAAGCTCGAGCTCGAGCCAGAGAGTGTTTGAGTCGAGCTCAACTGTCAAATATCGAGCTCGAGCTCAACTCGTCCCATTATAAACGAGTTCGAGTCGCTCGTCAAACTCCGGCACGGTCCATTTCGCTTCTGGTTCACCTGAGTTTGAGGCTTTGAGCCTCAGCGGCCTTTTAAAACGAGAGAGAGAGAGAGAGAGAGAGAGAGAGAGAGAGAGAGAGAGAGGGAGATGAATGAATAATATGCATTTATTATTCAGCTGTCTAAAACACTTTACATCATCATTTATTCGCTTTGGAGCACTCACCGGCCATTGTTATTTGTCAGAGAGAGAAAGAGAGATGAAACTTTGAAATACGCAGGATTTGAGAAATAACAAAAAATTTTGAGTTTAATGCATAGTTCAAATCCTGATTTACATAACATTTTATTTTTTAAAAAAATATTTATATTTAATAATTATTCAAGCCGGCTCGCGAGCTCATGAGCCGAGCTGGCTCGAGCTCGACTCGTGAGCTCGATAAGCTCGGCTCGCGGGCCTATAATCGAGTCGAGCTCGAGCCGGCTCAGCTCACTTGCACCCCTAATGTAGGATAATGAAGTAAAGATAGTTATGCTGATTTGATATTTCTCTTAAATGTCCTATAAATCTTCTACATGTAATTATTTTTTTGATAATAACTAATTTAATATATAGTACAATGTGGTTTGTCATTTGGTGGAGCACATATTTCTCCATTAGAGACAAACATGATAAAGAAGACAATAGGTCCATGCATGGATGCTTCATCACTATAGCATCTATTATATGGTGAGCGAGTCATGTCTTATAATTCTTCATATGCCCTATGAAGAAAAATATATTTTATAGATAGAGAAAACATGAAAAACTTCTATCAATAAGGGTTGTTGATTGAATGTACCATTAATTCAATGCTCGTATTTTAATAATATTGTCACAATCCAACCTGATCATAATATATCTTATCGTGTTAAGTTATGATAGAAAAATCTCTATATATAGTTATTAGAATGTTTGAGATTCTCTTTTTATACTATTTAGTATATAGATAATTATAGTTATTTTTCTAAAAACTTTTTATATCTTCAAATTTAAGATAAAAAATTACAAAAAAAAATATTCATAAATTATCTAAGCATGTTTAAAATATTCAAGTGAAATCGGTTTACAAAACGGACACTTAACGATCACAAAATTTCTATGTATACTGACAAATGACAATTTTTTTTAAGAAATTTCACCTAAGCCCAAAAATTATGAATAATTTAAGGTAATTAAAACACTGCATTATATATATTCGGGTCAAAACGGTTTGTGATTTGGACTTATAATGACTTATAAAATAATTTTCTCTCTCTCTATATATATATATATATATATATATATATATATATATATTCTTTTTTTTTAATCAGAAAATAACCTTTATTCCATTTGAAAATTTAGGCGATTGATACTTCATTTAAAAAAAAAAAAAAAAAAAACTTTTTTCAAAATTGAAAGTGCAGGGACAGACCAACAAAAATAGATAAAGAAACAAAATCAAAGAAAAGGCAATCCAACAGACGGACTTAGAAAATGCTCCAAACAGTATTCCCTAATCAACTAGGCAACATGTCAACCAATCCATCAAGGCAGCAAGGTTGCCAGCAAGCCACAACCAACATGAGGAAGGCAAATGCAACCTCATCATTGTCCAAGCACCAGACTAAACAAGCAACATCCAAAACAAAATCCCACCAAAAAAGCAAGCGACACCAACAATAACACCCAAAATCTGATTCTAACCCACAACCCCCAACAAAACACCATTGACAACTAATTAAAAAAAGCAATCCAAAAACTACAATTTGGACTTCCTCCTGCCACATTTACCCCTTCCTTGCAATGAATCATTAGCAACAGAGTTATCAACCTTCAAAACATACGTCTCATTTAAATCAAGCCCAGGATCACCACTATCTTCACCATACGAGGAGGCAGAATCCTCCAACCAATCATTTTGATCCAAAACGCTACCCTTCACATTATCCTTCAAATGCACTTTCAATTGTTCATTGGAGATAATTGAGATCGGAACTTCAATAAAGGATTCTCCATTTGGTTGCAAAGGAAGAGAAGCTGGAGCATGATCAGAAGTAAGCAAAAGAGAGGTAACATTAGTTTCATTAGGTGAAACATCCAACAAAACCTTAATGCCAAGGCACTTATCATTCTCCTCATTCACAATCGCCTCAGCTGGAGGAGGAACAACATGAAAGGTCTCCAAATCATGCACAAAAGCATCCAAATCCACAATAACACTATCAACCTTCTCCGTAAGAGGCAAAGCCAATGGGTTCTCGGTAGTCAAATGGTTGGACAAAGCTTCGTCAGAAAACACTTGAGCCTCCATTTTGTGCACATCAACACCACCATTGCCGCTAGGAATCGTGTGCACATCAATGCCATCGCCAACAATATTCTCATTACCCCGATTATCCTGAACAACGCGAGGATTGAGCATAGAACAATCCTTCCTAGAGTGACCCACAACTTTACAGTGCTCAAAAAAGGATGGAAATTCATCAATCAAAATGCTTTGAAAATAACCAATTCTTTTAGGGCCCAACCACACCTTATCAGGTCATCAGGATATGGTTTGGTGATATCAAGTTCCACCAAAATTCTATGAACCGAAGGACAAGCCCCCACTATAGTGGCATTGTCCACATGAAGAGGACGTCCAAAAAGAGAACCAAGCCCATGTAAAATACGGGGGGAAAAGAAATGCGGCCGCAGGTTGGGGAAAGAGACCCAAACAGAGACAATTGGGGATTCTTCAGAAATATCCACAAATGGAAAACATTTGATCAGTTTCATGAAGCGATTCCTAACAAAATAGGATCTATGAGCAAAGGCACGACAATAATCCAAATCACAGGGTAGTTTGATCAAAACATGACGGGAATCTAATAGGGCGACGAAAAATTCTCTGGTGAGCTTTAAATTAAAGAAGAACCTCCTTATGGCACCCAAAGACGGCCTTTAATTAGGGAAATAACCAACAAGGGAAAAAGTGAATGGGGCGGCAAGGGCCAAAACTTCATCCTCAGAAATCCAAAGAGAGGGGAAGCAGCAAAAAGAAGACTTCTTAAGATCCGCAAAAGACCCCGAAGAGGAAGAACCCTTTAGGGCGTCAATAAATGAATGACAGTTGAACTTACCATCAAGAAAGCCATGATCATCCAACTTAACCGCCATACTCAAGGGCAGAAGGGAAATGAAAAAACCAAAATAGCAGAACGTAATAACAAACATACATAAAGTAAAAGGAGAGACTTCCCTGAGCTGAAAGAAGAGACGACCAGCAAGAAGGATCGCCCCCGATGAGGGCGCCACTAAGGGGGATAAACCCTAACGGAGCTAAGAGAGAACCCTATAGGTAAGGTGGTTTGTGTTTGACTGATACTTCTTTCATGTCCTACATATAACCTTGGACTAGGGTTATAAATGAGTTGTGCTTGGGTGAGTTTGTTATATTCACATTCATGAGGAAAAAGCTTGAGCTTTTAATGCAAGTGATGCCATATTTGATCAGCTACCACATGTTATAGAAAGTCATTACCAGTCCCAATCAAGACAGTCATAGAAACTAGGAAGTCATCAAATGATATGTGTTTTGCTTACTAAGAAGCTCATGTCCAATTCATACGCACAATAGTATCACAAAAGTTATATTATCACAATCACTAATTATCACAACTTAGACTTTGTTTGGGACAGCTTTTTTTATCCTTCGTAAAGTTACTTTTTAGTACAAAAATCACTAGAAGATAGACATAAATATGTGGTTGAAAGCAGTCACAAACGAAGCTGAAGACACTACTTAACCTTTATTTGGGATAACTTTATTATTGCTTTCTAAAGTAACTTTATATTATAAAATTTGTAATTTAAATTTTTTTTACTACAAAGCAGCTTTAAAAAAGCAATTAGAAAGCAGCCCCAAATGAAACCTTAATTGAAGCCTTTCTATTCCTCCTTTAAACTAGAATAAATACAAATGCAATAAGGCAAACAAAAATCCAATATGTTATATGAAACCTACAATTAAATTATGGAACAGCTTTTCTCCGAAATAGTTATTTTTCCCCACAACAATGATATAATAACTTTTATAACAAACTGCAACTAAAGTCTCTCAGCCAAAGAAGTGCAATAAACTCTTCAGAGAGATTTTTTCTCATCTGATATGAAAAATATCAGCAAAAAACAAACAGGCACAACTAAGTAAGCTGCACTCTTCAGAAGTTCTTCAGCTTCTTTTGATATAACCCCAATCCGAGACCAATCTCCACTATACCTGACACAAATTTATTGGGTTTTTTTTATAGAAATCTTATGAATTATGAACAAATCTGAAAAAAAAATTTTGAAGCAATTAAAAGGAAAAAAAAGAAGAAAGCATATCAGTTACCCAGCATCTATGAATCCCAATCCAAAGACGGCAATGGCAGATCTGAAAAGAAAGGCTGTTGAAACTCTCAACTGGAGGTTGGATTCTTCCTTTTTGAAGTCTTCGCTGGATTTTGATTTCTTCGCCTTTATTAATCTCGAGTGTCTGTTGTTTCTCTTGATCAGATGAAAGTGTGATGAGAGACTGTGAGAGAGATGAAATCTTAGAGTCAGAGATCTCATGTTCTCCACTTGTTTTGAGAAGGAAAAGTTCTTTTTATGAGCTATAGAGTGGATAGAAAACGAGGGGACATGGACTCATGAGGCCTGTGGGCCTAACGGTCATTTCAAGCTTTAATTTTGTTGATTATTTCAATAGAAAATCTATCAAATCAATTATGAATTTCGGCACATTTGATTATAGGATCATATTAAGTATATAACTGCATTTTTAATTAACTTGCACTTGAAATGAAGGTTTTATTGAGACAAGTCTTAAGTTTCTAAGATCCTCTCAATCTAATTCCAAATAGATCAAAATTTAAGCACTCAAAAATTGGTTAAAATTTTCATGAGATTGATTGATATACCAGACAACTTTTGATTTTGAGGTACTTATAATCAAAGCAAACATATTGACAGACTAAATCAATGAACCCAATGTTGCTAAAATAGAACTTCATTAAGACATTAAGTTGTACAAAAAATATTATATGATACCAATAAAGAATACCCTATATTTTGAATTTTTATCAAAATGATTATAATGACGCACATTAAAAAAAATATAAGGGGAGATGCCTTAGGCACCCAACATGGATTCCAGGAGAAAGAATCCAATGCACTGTCCATTTCCTATGCACTTCATCATTGATAGAGCCGAATCTAACAATTGTCATCACCAATAAAGCCAACACCTGATATTTCTATCAAGGCCGATGTACCACATTGCCAACAATTTTGACACTTGTCATCACCATCAAGGCTAACATTTGTCATTACTGCCAAGGCTGATGACACCGTCGACACTAACAATGGCGCCCAGCAATTTTCTCTTAATGATAACAAAAGATTTCCTAAATGAGGATTCTGGAATAAAGACCCAACACCTTGAATGCCAACCCTCAATATTTCAAGTTGCCCACCATCTATCGATGCTCATTGACATTAACAAAGCATGTTGTAGCGCTTGTCGTCACTAGCAAGGACAACACTTGGTGTTGCCATCAAGGTCAATGTCCATCATTGCCAAAACAGATATTTGTCGTCATCACCAAAGTTTACACCCATTATTGACATCAATGACAAAGCCCACCCATCATATCTTTGTGATAATTCCAATGCCTAAAGGCTCTTTATACTTTAGCAATGGAAATAATCTTCCACAATATATGTGTACTAAAATGTATTAGTGTCTTATACAGTAAATAGTAATGAGAAAGTGCATTATTTGTGATATAAGACTTATTTAAATGATCGTTGATGATGCCACGAAGGCCCTCTTCCTCAACCATGTAATCAAATATTTCTATCGATTATGTAATATCGTTACATATTTGTTGAAGGTAGGTGGGCTAAATTGACATAGTAACGAGATCTCCAGCAATGCCTTTTCTAATGCCTATGCTCCTTATAATCTCTCACAACTAAATTAAGAATGAAATGCTTCTATTTATGGTGAATTGTCTCGATATTGGCTGTAGTACTTTGTTGTCTTATTATTTGCAAATTTGTAGCTATAATTAAAGTTTATGTTGAATCCAAATGTTAAGAAAGTCTACATATTAATGTGCTCATCTCGAACCAATTCTAGGATTGGTGACTTACTCGGAAGTTACACCAACATGACAAAACCGCGAGGCTCTTATGCCAGAGCGGAC
This sequence comes from Dendrobium catenatum, assembly GCF_001605985.2. Classification (NCBI taxonomy): domain Eukaryota; kingdom Viridiplantae; phylum Streptophyta; class Magnoliopsida; order Asparagales; family Orchidaceae; genus Dendrobium; species Dendrobium catenatum. The sequence goes on from NW_021573316.1 coordinate 924,699, forward strand.
AATATCTCGATAGTTGAGAGTTTGCGCTGTTACAGTTTATATTGTTTTGGACTTTTGACTTGGAAACAAAATTATAAATATTGACCATGAAAATGTAATTATATTTATCGTTGTTTATATTTTCCTTGAATGCAATTAATTAGTTATGGTTGTCAATGCATGACCTAGTAGTTAAAGAATTGAAAAGAAAAGTGATAATAAAGAAGAAAAGAAATGAAATTCTTTCACTTTAGATATCGAGGCATGATAAATGAACTTTTATTTGGTCCGGTCACCTGATGTAGCTCTACGTTCGGACGCCAGTAAAATAGTGTCACGTGTTCTCACTAGTTACTGCGCGGACCGACAATTCTGACCCGGAACGGAGACGGGATTGCTATGTTCGCGTGTTGCTAGGTATTGCTCGGTATTGGTCGATTTTTCTCGGCAATAACGAGAAATACCATTATGTGAAAACCGTGTCACGTGTTCTCACTAGTTACTGCGCGGACCGACAATTCTGACCCGGAACGGAGACGGGATTGCTATGTTCGCGTGTTGCTAGGTATTGCTCGGTATTGGTCGATTTTGCTTGGCAATAACGAGAAATACCATTCTTTGAAAACCAATACCGAGCAATATCGAGTTTTTCTCGGTATTTCTCGATATTGCTCGGTAACCTAGAGCAATACCGAGAAATACGCGAACATAGCAATCTCGGGTCAAGTCGTCGAGCCGCGCGGTATTGAGTAAGACCACGTGACGACATGTTATTGGCGTCCGAACGTAGAGTTACGTCAAGTCACCTGACCTAATAATTGTTCGTGACAAAGAGGGAGAGAGGCAAGTGAGCTTGAGTTATAAAGCATATGAATTTCATGGTTGGCCCATTTATAACACGGCGAAGTCATTTTATTAGGTGTCTTTCCTATACTTAAAATAGCGAGTGATATCAACAGTTGACTCTTAGTAGATGAGAAGCAATATTGACGATGTGTTCGTTCTCCATGGGGGGCGAGTGACGAGCAAGATGACATGTGAGGATTTTGGTTTGCGTATGTTGGAGCCGACTCCTCGATGAATCCCTTGTAGAACTAAAATTCATTACATTTGAGCGAACTTTCATGTTGCCCATGAGATGCAAGTTCTTGTGTCATAACTCGCGGACTACTTGTTAAATAACTTAAAAAGTCATATTCGAGCTTATAGTTTATTTTCATTAACTATAATTGAGTTAGAAGCTTATCAAATGTATATTACAATTTTGTCTATATTAATAATTTTTCCACTTGACATGTTTACTGCCAACTACTTGTATATTCAAATGCTGCTAATAATTCATTGGTAAATTTATTTTCATCAATATTTTATTAAACTAATTTTTATTTTCTTGTCCTCCAAAAATTTCCCCAATCATTTAAATATTTATAAATATTAATTTAAAAAATATTTGAATATCTTATATGAAATTGTTTGAGATGAATAATTTTATTTTAAGATGCATAAAATTATGTGAACTAAAACTTATAATTAGGAGTGTTGAAGACATTCATACTATTCTATAAATCTGATATAGAGAATATAAGACTTTAAAGTTGCTGTAGAAAATAATTTCTAACTATAAATTTTTTTGAAAGCGCTGAAAAAATAATGACGAAACAGAATTTGTGATTGCGGTTTGAATAATAAAGCAGCAAGAAAGCTATTACAAACGAAGTCAAGTCAACGAGAATGTTGAATTGACTTGAGCTTGACTCGACAAATGACTCTGTTAAGCCCGGCGAGCTAACAATATAAGAGTTGGCTATTTTTAAAAATATTACTATATAATATACTTAAAATATAATAACATTCAAAAATTTAAATACAAAATTATGAAATTTTATAAAAAAATATATTCAATTATTTGTATAAAATAATTTCTTATCCTTCATCATCTATTTATTTCTTTATTATTATTTTACTACATTAATTTTATATATTTAAATATTTTTTTCTTTCATAATAAATTTGTTAGCTTTCCTTTTCATATAACGAACACAAAGTCACGAAGACTCAAATAATCCAACTCTTTAAACGGGTCGGTTATCGGATCCATTATTAAATCCGCGAAAGCCTTCCCGCCTCCCTTCTCCTCCTTGGTTGGACGGCGATTGCTCCTGGATTTGCGCCACCCTTTTCTCACGACTTATGGCTGAGAGAAGGGAAGGTGACCTGTTCCCGGATTTTAATCCGATCGGCATTCTCATGCCCGCCTTCGCTTTCTTACTTACCGTTGGTCGTTCTCAATCGCCATCTTCTTCTTCGGAGCCTGGGAGGGTTCAACTGTATTGTCAACCTTCCTGCCCTAGGCGCCTGCTCCCGGCTCTTAGGGCAGGTTCTTCGTCTGCGATTGCGATTAATTTTAATTGCATTTTTCGGAGCAGCTATAAGAATTGCTGCTGTTTTAGATTGGGGAGCTAGCAGGTGGGCATCTCTATCCATGTTTTCCTCTGGTTTCATAGGGCTGTTTATTGAACATGATATGAATTGTGAAATGTGTTTTTGTTGGCTTTAGTTTGAGCTTCTTTTTTATGTGCGTTTCAATGCCGTTGAAATGGTTGCAAGTTTGTGGTTTACCTGTTTTCGTCTTAAATATTGCATCGGTTTGGAAGCTGTTGTATTTTTTTTTTTTTTTTGAATGGAAATAACTATTCTGTTTAGGATTCGATTTAGTGGAGAGCTGTTCTAATAGGTTTTGGAAGAATGACGTGGTAGAGATAAGTTGGTAAGGGCTTGGAAGGGCAGGGATTAAAGGGGACAAAAGGTGAATTTATTGTTAAGAGAATCAAAAGGAAAATTAATTAAGAGAGATGAAAATAAATCGCATTGGTATTGATATATGTATTTTGGAGTAGAGTAGATTGGGTTGAGATTGGGATTTCTTTTTTGGTGGAATAGGTTGGATTTTTGTTATTTCTTTTTTAGCATTTCGTTTTTCGTGATACAATGCTATTGTATTGGTTACAGAAAAGGTGATGTATTTTGGTTTCAAAGAGCTATTATGTGAATGAGATCCGTCTTGTGGAGTTGCCCTGATAGCGTGAACTTTTTGGTTGATTCAATTCCGTTTAACATGAAGCAATAAAGCAGTTTATGTGTTTTTGTTCGAAATTGCATCACCATTTAGAAAATTGCCTTTAGCTTTTCTATGGAAAAATTATTTTGTTAAAGTTTTTTTAAGCGATTTGTTTTATTTTAAGATGCTGGTGAGCCATTTATAAGGGTTTGGAAGTATGAATTTGTAAATTTGCTGGGAAGAGAAGCGGAAGGCTTGGGATTCAGAAGTTGACAGAAGGTGAATTCTTTGGTGAGGAAATCAGATGGAATGTTGATTGAAGAAGATGGAAACAAATCACATTGGTAAATGCTCAAATCTGGAGTGGGAAGGATTTCTGGATGGGCGTAGTTATTTGTGCTATGAGAGTGCGGACATCCCTCCTGTTATATGGAATTAGGTATTCTCTCACATATGATTCAGAACTTTTCAGCTTGTCATAGGCTGACTTTTAGATGAATGCATGTAGAAATTGGTTCTTTGTGGTTAAGTGTTATGGTGGTCATTTTCCTTAAAATTTTGAATGGATGAAATGCCTGCTGACATTTTGGGAATTTTATAGTTTCATGATATTGCATAATGATTTGGTTATATTAAGAATTATTTTGATTATTTGGAAATTGGATTTTCTAAAGAGAGATAAATACTTTGATAATTCTTATCACCTAGCTTTGAAAATGCATACATTTTATATTTAATTAATAAAGTCTATATTCATGCTATACTCTTGATATTTTAATTTTTTTAATTTATAGGATACATGACCATGAAGAAGATTTTTCCTAAATTTAGCAATATAATCTATATATAAGACAAAAATCGGTGTTTGTTTAGTTATTTTGCTTCAGGGGGTTTTGCTTATGCTTTATTTATTATGCTATCAAGGTAATTCTCCATTGAATTATTCTTTCAATGAAATTAAGAAGTGCAAAATAAAGGTTCTTTTTGGGACAACTTTCTTGCTTCTTTTCTTTTGAGGCAGTAACCGCAATTTTATTTGGCTACTTTTTTCTTGCTAATTTCTTACACCTTTTCATAAATTTCCATGTTGAAAAGCAATTTTTTGCAACTAGAGTAACAAGTTATTCTTCCCATAATAATTTTATAATTAATTTTATAAAACGGTGCAACCATCCCAAACGGACCCAAAATAATGATTAAAATATTGTGGCCAGAATGAGCGGATGGTTAAAATTGTAATTTCAATGTTTCTTGACATGTTCTGATCATTTGGTCGTGATATGATCATTTTGGTACTTTTAAGATAGCACAAAACTAAACATGCTTCAATTTTTGAAGAAATTGGGAAGTCATATTAAAAAAAAGTACACACTTCAGTTCTAATATTGTTGGCTCAGTGTTTTTAGGTGAAACTAATCAAAATTGTCAACTTAGTCAAATTCAGAATAGCATGGGGATGAAATTCTCAAGACAAGGTTCTTCAAAGTCCAAGAAGATTGGTGGTCCTAATCGCTGTGACAAAATGTTCAACTATGTCACATCATCCTTCTTCCTTCGAAATCTGGTATCAAAAAGCCGGAGGCGCATGCTAGTAGCTGGATATGATCTAGACATGTCATATATCACAAACCATTTGTTGGCAATGTCATACCCGGGCGAGCATGTGCGAGCAATGTATCGAAACCCTCTTTGGCAGGTGAAGCATGTACTGGATATGAGACATCCAGGTCGGTACAAGGTAATTTTGATACTAAAAACAAGTTGTTACATGATCTTGGGGTGCGCATTGGTATGTTAAGCTAAACAGACACCTCAAATCACTAGTTTTAATGGTGCTGATTTAGTGCAGCTATGCATGTTTGTTTTATTTTTTGCTCTTAAGTAAATTGAAATAATCTCTTAATGGTTATTCTATACTAATTAGGGCATTGTGTCTATATTAGAGGGGAAAGAAGGGTGTTCTTTCTTGTGCATGCGCTAAATCTGTTCCTTTTGTTCTTATTTATTTGTTCTCATTTCTTTGTTCTCCTTACTGAATATGGAAAAGTAACAGATTTAAATATAGTTCAATAGTTTCAATAACAGGTTCACATGGTTTGCACTATCTACTCAAAATTTTATAAGTCAACAGTAATTTGTGCCGGATTTACAGGTTTAATAATGTACAGAGAATCAGACAGATTATAGAAGTGTGAGAATCACATCCCATTGGAGCTGTTACTTTTTCATTCACTGTCTCTGTAGTGGAGAAGCAAATGCTTTAAAAATAACTGCCAAGAATTAATTCTTTTTTTTTTTAATGTTCATATTGCTCGAAACAAATGTTTAAGAATATCGAGGCCACATGAAACAACAATCCTCCTAAACCCAATTCCTGTGCATATCCTCTAGATATTCTCATGGTGGAGTGGTGGAGCCATTGCAACAAGGGGCGCCATGGTTGACTATGTATTATGAAGCTTTGAGTTTTGAGGAGTCTTCTAGTGAAGGATTTATTTTCTTTTTTCCATTGAGCGTGTTCATGTTAATGAAATATGTGATTCAGTTTGATTGAATTTCTATATTTGTACTTGTGGTGCATAAGAAGTTTCCAGAACCTTAACTGTTTCATCAATTACAAGTTGCAAGGGCTTATAAGATGTACATAAGTATTACCATTATGATTGATGAAGGTTTGACTTCACAAATGTGGATGTTTTTCTTCCTCTATCTGCTATTAATAGTGTAGCGGATCTTATCTTATTCATTTTGTTTGTTTTACATTTTATCTTCAAGACAAACTGTTTCTTTTATTTTATATTCTTGGTTTCCTTATCTTCAGGTTTACAACCTATGCATTGAAGAAAACTATGATCCGGCACATTTTCATGGACGCGTGGAGGTTTATCCATTTGATGACAACCATGTTCCTCCTCTGGCAATGATCAAGCTTTTTTGTGAAAGTATATATTCATGGCTCTCAAATGATCCAGAGAATATTGTTGTCGTCCATTGTATGGTACGCTATTATTTTTTTATATAGCAAAGCTTTGTTTTCTTCGTTTTGATTTGGAAGGGTTATCTATTACCATATCTAGAAGAAAACTTGAGGGGCTAAGAGTGAGTCACTTCGGTGTTCTTAAGGGCTCACTCCAAATTAAACTCAGAGGAACTTCAAAATTTCCCGATTCTAGTCTTATATTATTTTGAAGTGCTCTTACTCAACACTATAAGTTCTTATAATATACTATTATGTGTATCTTGTAGATGGGCGCTTCTACCCTATACTTTGGACAAGTTTGGGACAAATTCTTTTAGGGATTGGTTAAGCTAACCTTTTTTTTTTTTTTTTTGTTAAGCTAACCTTAAATCTGAGATTAGTTTAGATAACAAAAAACTGAGTTATTTGTAGTAGTCGTACAATTCATAGTGTTGCCCTGAAAATAAATTTTATCTTCCTTGCATTTAATAATAATAATGATCATTAATAATAAGTTAATTGGATTATCATCGTCAACCTTATCAGGCAACTTAGGGTCTGTTTATGAAACCTGCTCCATTTGTTCAAATCAATATTACGTGAGGTCTTAATTCTATTTTATGATTTTTTTTTTTGTTTGAAAAACTTAAATATAAGTTACTTTTAGTCTATCGTTTTTCTTCATAATTCTTTGATATCAATTTTATGTATCTGTTTTACTATTAAATATTCTAGCCTTCATTGCATATGCTCAAGTCATTTAAGTTATATTGATGTGAAACATACACGGGCACAAGGATTTGTTAGGAAATTAATAACAATTGAACTTCACTTTGCTAGTGGAAAACTTATGCTTTACCAAGAGATGATTTGAGAATTTATCCTTATAAGATTAAGTAAAGTAAGCAATTACAACGGAGATTAGCAAAGTACTTGCAAGCGATTTAGCAAAAGTAATAGATAAGCTAATGACGATGAAACAAAAATCCATGGTACAAAATCAAGATGTTTCACCTTGAGTTCCTTCTCTCTTTATTGTAGTGGGTTTAGTAGAGAAATGGAAGAAGCAAACCGAGTGACGTTGCCACAAGACAAGTGAAGCGTAAGGTCTTATCCGTTGGAGAAGTAGCCAAGGGCGGAGAAGGAGTGGATCTCCCAATAAGAAGCCACGGCGTCTTGGGCTTTTGAAGGTCGATCGTCTCCGCCAAGCAGTAGAGAATACGGTTGACGTAGTCTTCCACCGATTCGTCGTATTCCCAGTCTGGCTCGTAGAAGGGGGAGCAGAGGATATCGATTTCCCCTAAGGTGTTGTAAGCGAAGCCGTGGTTGACCTCAGGATCGGCCATGCACCATTGACATGAGAGAGGAGAGAGTACAAGTAGGGAGAAGAAAGAGAGAAGAGGGAGGTGGGGATGGAGGCCGGTGGCTTGGGTAGGGGAGAGAGGAGGAAGGGGGCGGCTTGAGGAAGAGGGGAGGAGGCTAGGGTTTGAGAGAGGGTGAGGGGAAATTGATAAACTGAAATTAATTTCAGTTTAAGTGGATTTTGAGGGAAATGTTTTGAAATTAAATTCAAATTTCAAATAGGGCTTAGGGGTTTAAATGAAAATTTAATGGGAGAAGCTCATCATGGGGCCAACGGCATGTAGGGGAGAAGGGGAGATTGGTGGGGATTTAAAAAACTTCTAAATTAAATCTTCTTAATAGGGAAGAGGAAAATTAAATCTGATTCAATTTAAAATTAAATTGAATGAGTTTAAAACTTTCCAAATATGGCTTTGACAAATTAGGAAAGAACTTGAAATTCAAAATTTGAATTTCAAATTGAGGAGTTCTCTTCCTAAATCAAGGGAGGCTATTTTGGGTAGGTGGCAATGATGATATTAACCATTATTAATGGTGAATGGACAATGGGGTCGGCGGCATGGTGGTGGGATATGGGAATTCGGTTGGGGAAAATTTGGGGTTAGGCCGGCGGTGGAGCTTGTGGAGGAATTGCGTGAATGAGGTTAAGCAATAAGTGACGGAGAGGTAGGAAGGAGCGGCGGATGGAGTGGGGAAAAGGAGATGGAAGAAAACACAAATAAGATCAGATTGAACTAACCACGAGCCGTGGACTCTTCCAACGACTGGTGGGCCTTGCACTTGCTCACCTCGAGCTCACTCTCCATTCTCTCTAGCTCTCATGCAAGAAGAAGAAGAAGTAAAGAAAATTTCATTAATCATTCATCAAACTTTTACAAAGCATAAGGCCACTATATATAGGCCTCCAACACAAATAGAAGCAAAGTACACAAATGCCCTTAAGGCTACAATAAGAAAACACTCCCCACAGGGGTAAACTCGGAAAAACTGAATAATGAAATAAAATGTATTAAAAGTAAAGACTTTGAATCATAGCCGTCGATCTACGATTTATTCGCCAGTACACATGTCGGAATCTCTGAGTGATGTCCTCATCATATATTTTTCACTATCATATCTTTTTCTACTTTCAAGTTTCAAATCATTTTTCCTCAAATGTCACAAGATTTCGTTTAAGGCTGTGGAAGACCTTTCTAGATTATTTGACATACAATTTAGTTTTACTTACAGAACTTATTTGTGTTTGTATTTGTAGGCTGGCAAAGGTCGGACTGGCTTAATGGTTTGTGCTTATCTTGTTTATAGCGGGATGACTGTAGATGAAGCACTTCAGTTGTATGCTCATAGAAGGACTACTAACAATGAAGGGGTAAGTTAAATTCTTCTATAATGTTATTGAATAATAGCCACTGATAATTGATTTTTAAGCTTATTTCTTGTGCAGTTAAAGTTGTTTTCCTCACCAAACTTGATATTGCTCTTCTTCTTCTTCCGTGCTGTTTCATTTCACTAAAGAATTTTCTATTTCGGAAAGATAACATTTGTCTCATAGCAATTCCAATGCACCATGTCTGATGATTGTTTTGATAGAAACCTTACGTTTATAGCCATTTAGGAGCAAGCTTCAAAACGTATTTTCTTTAGGTTTTGCCAGTTCTTTTGTTTTCTGCATACATATGAAAAGCTCCCTTTAATTTTCTTCTGTCTTGTAGTCGTGAAAATGTTGACATCTCAATGGCATATATTTTAAGCAAGCACGTATGCAGTTAGACGTGAAATATTTTTCTCTGATGCTGTAACAAATAATTCATTATAACTAGGGTTACTTTTTACTAAGTTATTTTATCTCTCACTGAATTTGTTATCGAAGAAAGCACGATAATGGCTTCTATTGACTTAGTTGCATGATATATAGCTGCAATATAATGTCACAGATACTCTGGTACGTTTGATTGATTAAGGCAGTTGAATTGGATCATGGCATGAATATTCTTTACCATTTACAGGTTTGCTTATGAGTGATTATGGGAATAAAGCTATTATCATGTGTTGTGCCCGTGATGTCAGCTATTAGAGAAAACTAGTTGCCAAAGTGATTGTTTCAATCCAGGATTCCTAACTTATGATTTTGATAATAATAAACATTATTGTTTGAAATTTTTATATCTCCTAGCATATATATTGGATATTGTTTCTCTGTGTGTAATAATATTTCAGGTACATCATATACCTTTCAAGATTGATCAAGACTCAAGTTGGGTAGAATATGATATCTTTCAAAAGAGTTTGTAGTTTTTATTTTTATTTATTTTTTATATTTCTTGAGTCTAGCCATGTAAAGGTGTATGCTAAATTGGCGATCGTGCACACACACAAGGGAGAGAAAAATTGAGCTGAAATTTTTTGAACTAATAGTACAATATGATTATGATCGTATTGTACGATTAGTTATACAATAAAATAAGATTAACGGCTAATTGTGTCATTAATGCGAATGAATTAATCGTATTGTACGATATAGATCGTACTGTATGATTTGTTTCGATCTGTAAACCATAGTTGCAAGATAATTTAAGTAAATATTTTTAAATCATATTTTGAATTAATTGTATTGTACGATCCTAATCGTACTGTATGATATTTGAAATCTTACTTAAATTATCCTCCGTAATTTGTTAATTAAGCCAAGGTTTAATAAATATGGCTAATCGTATTGTACAATTAAAATCGTATCGTACGATTGACATAGACGAAATCTGATCGTCCCAAAGATCGTATTGGACGAAGATCTTGATTTTTGAACTAATCGTATAATACGATGTCTATCGTATTGTACGAGCTCTTGATATTTAAACTAAGCATACTGTACGATGTTAATCCTTTTCATAAATTTTTATTTTGGGCTTAGAGAGGGAGAATGTGAGGTTGTGCGTGAGGGGGGAGTGTGAGGGGTGTTCACACGTTTGCTCCAGGCAAACTTGCACATTGCTTCCTCCAGTGGCCTTGGTGAGTTCTTGGAGATTCTCTTGCGAGAGAAGCTTCAAAGTCAAGGTTGTGGGTTCTCTATCATCACCGGGAGGGTGAGAAAGTATTTAAGGTTCTCTGCCATCACCAGGAGGGTGAGAAAGATTTTGTGGGTACTTTGCCTTCACTAAGAGGGTGACATAGCTTTCGGTTCTCTGCAGTACTGGGTTTAGTGAAAGTGATTTTTATAAGGGCTTCTCCGCTTTGTTGTGGGGGTAAAAGAAAAGTCACTATAGTGTTAGTGCAATTTTTGGAGAAGAGGACTCCGGGAGTAGACTAGGTTAAGATTGACCGAATCACTATAAAATTTATGGTGTGCTCTTTCTAATTTTGAGATTTTCTCTTTTCAGCATTTTTAGTTTCTGTACTTTAAATTTTCTGCACGAATTTTAATTCTCATTGCAAGCTGCATGTAGTTTAATTTGTGTTAGCAAGTAACTTCATATTCTGCTTGATTTATTTGTGCTTCAAAATTAAATAAAAAAATAAAATTATTATCAAGTTTTAATTGCTTTTGCTTGTGTTAGTTACTCATCTAGATTTCTTTTAAGCTGTTATCTTGCATAAAACAAAAAAGTAGAGTAGTTGTTGTAGTATTTTTTTTTTTTGAGTACCAATTCACCACCCCCTTGTGTGCCTAGGGACAGTTCAATGAGGTCTTAAAACCTCCCCGAGCTTTCAGTGACAAATTTTATCAATGCAAAATGTTGAGATGATGATGTTGTCATTCATATATCAAAATGTTTATCAGGTTGACTGGGTGTGTCAATATTGTAGTTTATGTTCTAAAGTATATTCAAAATTTCTCCTCTTCTCCATATAGTGATAGGGGTTGGCAATTGGTTAGGATATTATGCTTCAAGCGTGATTTTTCAAAAATGATATGTATTTTTGGAGAAACTTTCTGTTGATCTTAATGTATCATAATTGATGTTAGCCTTTATAGGGTTGGCTCTATCGACCTCTATATATAATTTTAGAAAATGGATTTTATGCCTTTTGGAAAATCTGAGTCAATCTGAAAAATACATTTTTGTTATTATAGCTCTGTTCAAATTTAAATCTTTTTGTTCATTATAAATCTAAGAATTTTGCATATCTTTGTCATTTTGCCACATTCTCAAGTACTTATATAACTATTAATTCTTTGTTTCAACATCTAGATCCATAAAAAATTCCTGCCGGTCTCTAACCAAGGCATCTGATACCTGTGTTTTCCAAATATTTTTATATAAACAATAGATTATCTATTATGAAAACTTCTTAGTTAGGATGTTATATGGTGTATATATATATTCAGTTTTTTGAAAATTACAATTTGAATTGCTTTCCTTGTCCATGTGCTGTATCAATGTTGGTTCTCTGCTCTATATTCATTTGTTATTACATAGTTTATTTCCCTATTTTAAACTGGGTGAAACAAATTTGAATTGCTCTCCTTATGCCAGGTTTCAATACCAAGTCAAAGGCGTTATGTGAGGTACTGGTCTCAGGTGCTGTCATTCCACAAAGATAAGCTTCGTGGACCTCCCACTGTTAATTTGCCTGAAACAGTTACCAGAGAATTGCGCCGAATTCGCCTATATGACACCATCAACATTAACTCTGTGTTCTTTGTTGTCATGGAAATGCAAGATGTGAGTAAGCTTATCCAAAATTCTATGCTACTCTTTTCACGTACCAAATGAATATCTTCTTTTGTTTTATATGAATAATATCTGGGTTGCATGGAATTTGCTTGTATTTAGCATATACTCATAGAGTTATTTTGATGTCAATTAATTTATTGTGATTACTCTTTTATATCCTAAGATAATCCTTCTCCACCAACCATTTTACTCCGAGGTTTTTCTTGGCATAATTGCATAAGAGCTTCACATTCTACTCATCTTTCTTTGCCTTTAATTGAATAAAATGTTCGACTTCCTGAGGGAATAATTTATTTAATGATTTTGGTGAAATCGATTACTTTATTTTGCCTATATGATGATTTAGGTGCTGTGCGATAAAAATTGATGACGTTATTAGATTTTGGAAAGTTTTTTTTTTCTAGTCAAGATCCTGCATTGTATCTTCCAATACCTGAAAATACATGTATTCATATTTGATTATCTTCTTTTCACTTCTCACTGGCTTTCTCTGGCTTGGTTTGGGGCGGCTTTCTTACTGCTTCTTAAAGCAGTTTTTAGTAAAAAATTAAAAATTTTATACTAGAAAAGCTGCTTTAAGAAGCGGTAGGAAAGCGGTCCCAAATGAAGCCTTAATCTATGCGAAGAAGCCTGTTTTTTTCATCACTTATTAATCCTTTTTTATCAATTGTCAAATCTCCTGTTCTTAAAAGAATGTGTTGTGCTCTATTAAATTATTTTCCTCTTATGGATTGTTATTCTTTTAAGCAGGTTCCCAACCAACTCTACCGTCCTTCAATAGAAGTTGCAAAAGGTTGTTGCAGAGAAGTAAAACAAGGATATCACAGAAACCCCAGTCCTCGCTATTACCTCTCCTATGTTGATGATGGCAATGATACAGATCAAACTGAACACGTGTCTCCTCGTGTTGTGATGCAGATGGATACTGAAAGATCCGCTTTTTACCAGAAGAAATGCATCGATTACTACTTTGAAAGCCCTTTAAAAGTATGTTTTTTAGCTGATTTGTTTGTTATGCAACTATAAACTTTCATTCTCTGATAATATTTATGCTATTTTTTATAGGTGTCAGGAGATGTGAGAGTCATTTTCTATGAAAAGTTGATTGGTAGTCGCCTTTTTTACGTGTGCTTTAATACAGCTTTCATTAAAGGCAGCTTGATGCAGGTATGATCTTGATCAAATTTGCGCCTTCGATGTGTTGATATCTAATTGAGAGAATATATATACCTAGAGATAAGGAAAAAAAAGGGGAGATTTACATACATACCGCTATATTTCATGTTATTTACATATCTAACACTTAAAATTTTAATATTACATATTTACCACCCATAGAACAAATATGGGTGCATGGAATGAAATATTAAAGTTTATAGGGTGTTATGAGTGGCAAGAATGAAATGTATGAGTGATATATTTGATATTAAAATTGTATATGAGTGGTATAAATGTAATATTAAAGTTTTGAGTGTTAGATATGTAAATAGCATGAAATAAAATGATATATATGTAAATCACCCAAAAAAGAATATTATCATTATAGAGTTTCCATTAATGTAAGATTTGTTTAGAGATATTTAATGTAAATATCATGTATTTAGCTCAGTTAAGTGATAGCTTCTTAGAATTAAATCTTGAGATTTAGGCTTCGTTTGGGACGGGTTTCTGACTACTTCTTAAAGCAGCTTTTTGTTCAAAATTTTTAATTTTTGAATTAGAAAGTTGCTTTAAGAAATAGTAAAAAGTCATCCCAAATGAAACCTTAATCTCTTGCTGATAGTTAAAATTCATTAACACCTGCAATAATTATATCATTAATATAAATTTGAACAGATTGGCTGAAGAAATTTTTGTAAAGAATCAGTTAAAATATTGCTTAAGAGATGCATAAGTGGTCATTATTAACAATGAGTGATAATTATTAACTTCAATAGCATTGCAAATATGTGAATACCTCTTTTGTATTTCTTCCTCAATCCATTTATTATTCTTTTGCAGTTTTCAGTTCGAGATCTGGACAAAGTTGGCAATAAGGGTAAATTCATATGTGGCCAATCCTTCTGTTTGGAGCTCTTCTTTGGTCCAGCTAATGCAGTATAAAAGTAATAATGAATATATTTATGTTTTTTCTCAAGCAGTTCACAGTATTACTTTCTTCTATGTCATTAAAATCGGTTATCTGCTACCTCAGTAATCTTCCTTCTGAAAATTTTTTGTTGGCTTTGGAAGCTGAAGGCATAGTGGTTGCAGAAATTGAACAGAATAGTTCTCTACACAAATACTCATTTTTATAAGCTTTTAAAGAGTGGAAGCATTCTTATGATTGATTTGATTTAGGTTTCGTTTGGGACAGCTTTCTTACTGCTTCTTAAAGCAGCTTTTTAGTACAAAAATTTTACTAAAAAGTTGCTTCAAGAAGCAATTAGAAAGCCATTTCAAATGAAGCCTTAGACAATAATAGTGTAATTTGTATTTTGTAATATTTTTCTCCCTCAATAGCTTTTAAAAATTGGGTGAAGATTTTGATGGGTCTGGGTTTAAAATTTTGATATTTGTCATTTTTTCTATCATATTTATTTTATTATTATATGTAAATATATTAACAACTTATTACTTTTTTACGTATTTAATAACAAGCCTTTTTATTATTTTCCAATTTATTTCAGAGATTAAAGTCATATAGTTTTTACTTTTATTATATATGGCATTTAAATGCCTCGAGAAATTTTGAAGCACTTTTGATGAAAATTTGATATCTTGGTACAATTTGTATTAACTTTTTTTAAAATAAGATTAAAGTTTTGTTTGATATAGTTTTTTTTTATAAAGTATATTTTTAGCATAAAAATTTATTGAATTAAAATTTTTTTGTACTAAAAAGCTATTTTAGAAATCAGTAAAAAAGGGTACAGCTTTCTTACTGCTTCTTAAAGCAACTTTTTAATTTTTGTACTAAAAGTATACTTTAAGAAGCAGCAAGAAAGCTTTTTAATAAGTAAAAAAATGGTCCTAAATTAAGCCTAAGAATAAGATGTTTAATAAACTAATTTTTAAGAAATTTATGCAATGCATTATCTTCATTTTTAATTATAGCAATATTTGTAGTTATTATTTGGCTGACATCACCACTTTCAATTCTATCCAAATTTAATAGCAAACAAAAACAATCCTTAGCTGTTTATTTGCCTATTTTGCATGTAATACAATTGTTCTTACAAATTAGTTTATTAAACAGCTTATTCTTAGGCTTAATTTAGGACAAGTTACTTTAAGAAATGGTAAGAAAGCTATTCCAAATGAAGTCTTAAGCTTTATTTGGGACAGCTTTCTTGCTGCTTCTTAAAGTATATTTTTAGCATAAAAATTTATTGAATTAAAATTTTTTTGTACTAAAAAGCTATTTTAGAAATCAGTAAAAAAGGGTACAGCTTTCTTACTGCTTCTTAAAGCAACTTTTTAATTTTTGTACTAAAAGTATACTTTAAGAAGCAGCAAGAAAGCTTTTTTTTCTTAAAGTAACTTGTCCTAAATTAAGCCTAAGAATAAGCTGTTTAATAAACTAATTTGTAAGAACAATTGTATTACATGCAAAATAGGCAAATAAACAGCTAAGGATTGTTTTTGTTTGCTATTAAATTTGGATAGAATTGAAAGTGGTGATGTCAGCCAAATAATAACTACAAATATTGCTATAATTAAAAATGAAGATAATGCATTGCATAAATTTTGACTTTAATTGCTATTCTTCTCTTGCATAAGCATTGGGGTCATCTCTCAAAATCATAAAATATTAAAAATCTTTAAAAAGAACATGAATGCCTATTTTGATATGTATAAATAAATTCATGAAGTGCATAGAGCTTCACCAAAAAAAGCATGTTCATATATAGAAAAATGCATGTGAAGGTGCATAAGTAATGCATGTTCAATGTACATAACATTAATATCAATATAAACAAATGAAAAATAATTTTACAAAATAGAGAAGAGAAAATATTCCACATTCTTTGTTAATAAGAATTTTTTTTTTAATGAAGAAGAAATGGTTTAGAGGAATGACAAATGTAGAATTCTAAATGATTGAGTTGATGAAAGTAACATTGATGATTTGGTTGCGTTGAGCAAGCTTTAATGTCTAAATTATATGTGGAAATATGAAAATTTAAAGGAAAAAGAGTATAAAGATTTTTATGGGGACTTAGTTGAGTTTATTTTATGTGTATTGAAAATGTGGTAGTGAGGGTAAATGGATCATGTATCTTTATATCAATATAAGGATTTTTATGCAAATGTTATGAGTATCTCGAATTGAAGGTAAAGATTAGTCTGTCTTTAGACTATTATTAACTTTTTAAGGTCGAGACTAAGAACTTATCTAAGAAGTAGAAGTTCAGCTGGGGATTATATAGAAATTGAGATTTATTTGAAGCTTCATTGTATTTTTAGAAGCTTTATGAAAAATGTTTGTCATGAATGCGTAATTGTTGGAATTTCATTAAGAAGCTTCACAGTAAAGTGTGTTCATCTCGAATAATTATGAGATTAGTGACCTATTGAGAAGTTATGCGAACATAATAGAACTGTGAGGTTCTTAGGCATAAACGGATAATATATTGATAGTTAAAAAATTGAGTTGTCACAAATATGTTAAAAACCGGTTTAAAAGTTAGATAGTGAAGATTTAATAGTAACAATAAAAAAAGAAAAAAAAGAAAAAAAACAAGATTTAAATTAAGTTTTTTGTTTTGAGGTTGGAGTGAGATTTTACAAGTTCGATATATACATATATAGGGACCAGATGCTCTATGCTATATATATAGATAGAGGGAAACCAAATGCTCTATGCTATATGCCCTGGAGCTTTACTAGTTTTGGTGTGGTCGTCTCCGCGGCTTCCCTCGTCTCGCTGCAATGTCGACCGCGAAGCCTCAGCGATCCCTTGCAGAGATTGAGGACATCATCCTCCGCAAGATCTTCCTTGTCTCCCTCTCCCGACCCACCCAAAACGAACCTAAGATTGCTTACCTCGAGATGACGGCCGCCGAGATCCTCAGCGAAGGCAAACCCCTTCTCCTTTCCCGCGAGACCATGGAACGCGTCCTCATCGATCGCCTCTCCGGCGATTTCCCGGCAGCCGATACTCCTTTCTTCTACCTTGTTGGCTGCTTTCGCCGCGCGGGGGACGAGATCCGAAAGGTAGCATCAATGAAGGATCCCTCCGTTCGATCCGAGATCGAGTCGGCTATCAAGCAAGCAAAGAGATTATTCGTCTCATACTGCCGTATTCATGTCGGCAATCCGGATATGTTCGCTGCTGGGAAGCCCGCGGCATCCGAACTGCTTGATTTGATATTTTCGGAGGTGGCTTCTCCCATGGATGGCGTCAATAGCTTGGGATCAGGGATCAGTTGTCCTCCTGGATTTTTGGATGAGTTCTTCAGCGAAGGGGATGCCGAGAGCTTGGGACCAGTTATGAACGAGGTGTATGAGTTGCTGAGGGCAACCGTGGAGAGAGTATCGGCTCTTGGTAACTTTCAACAGCCGCTAAGGGCTTTGCAGCTTCTTGTTAGGTATCCCGAATGCGCTAAGGCTCTGGTAAATCATCCGAATTGGATACCAAACCAGTCATACTTCTTTATGGGAGATGGAAGGGTTATGGAGTTCAAGAGCATATTAGGGGCTTTCCTTCATGTCAGTGCCTTGCCTGATTACAAAGATTTTAAGAGCACACCGGACGTTGGGTTAGTGAAGTTTTATCTGCTATATTTACTGATTGGCAACATTTTGTATGCTTGCAACCGTACATGAGCTGCTAATAGTTCCAAATATTTCTGTTATGCCTCTACACCGCATACCAAAATTGCTAGGTGACCTTAACTCAATATGGCTGCCTAACACTTGAGGCCATAGGCCCATTCTAGACCCCGCCCAAGTAAAGCACTAAAAGCATTAGTTTACTTTGATAATCCTATTTCAATCATTTTTAATAGTGCAAACGAAAAGGCTCACGTCTAACTGTTGTAGAGAAGTAATAATTTTTTAATTTCATTTCATTTATAGTCTTAAATTTTGCTAAATAGATTGCGTCAAGCAAAGTAGTTCAGCTGTATATTTAAATAACTTGTGGTTAAGCTGCTTAAGTTTGCATCATGGGTATCTTAAGGATTATGCAAGTTTTGCTAATATTTATTCATCATTATAATAATACATGCTCTCTTTACTCGTGGGTTTTTTAGCTCTTCATCTCTTTCTTTATGTCCTCAGGTTCATCCATTCCATTCTCAAGATTTATTACTCTATAATTGTGAACTCTTACACCTACATTTTTTCTAGTTCTTTTTTTAATGTTTATCATAATTTCTCTAACTCCTAATGCAATTTTCACGTCCCCCTATTCAAAATGCAATAAAAAGTGAACTCATCGTCCACACTTGAAATATTAGCGTCTATCTCTCAATTGATGGTAACTGGTAAGGCACCCGCACCACCTTACTATTTGGTGTTCTAACTTAAGATAGTTTACTGCATGATACCTTAGTAATGTTCCCTGCCGTGAGATATGCTAGTTGTTATGGCTTTATATCCATTTTTCTATGCATTGAGTAGAGTGCTTGGCTCCTCTTTAATAACATAGCTATGCACCACTCTTGATAGTTCAAACTGTCAAAATAAGATGCGGGTTTTTCTTTTTTTCTCTTGGGATGAATTTGGATAAACCTGTGTTAGGAAATACCAAGAAATAACATAGCTATGCACCACTTTTGAATTCAGGAAAAAACATCCCCCTTGCAAGCCGATTTGGAGGAAAAGATAGAGAAATCACGAGCACAACAACTATATTTGATGAAAAAGAATAAACTAAAGCAAGATATAATTGGATCTTCAATTGGAGAGGAAGATCCGGTTCTCCCCACTCTTTAGATGCCGCTAGAGCCCTCACTAGAAACAATAACAACAAACTGCATCAAAAATCAGGATAAAAATCTCACCCTAGCCACCAAAACCTACTTAAACATACAATCCTTAGGTAAATCAAAATTGCCCCTTCTATTTGAATTTTCCCTCCTAAAACTCCCTTAATTTTTTCTTAATTAAGCTAGTGGATCCCACTTGGATGGGGCGGCAGGCATAGGGGGCGGAACATGCCTGTTCCGCCTCTGATTATAGTGAACGGGTCTTTGTTTGTGGCATGTTCCGCCTCTGATTATAGTGAACGGGTCTTTGTTTGTACCATTCTATCAACCTGAAATGTCATTTTTCTGGTTTCTTTTCAGTATAAATTCACATATTGTGATGGCATGTGTAATAACTTTTGAGCATCGAGTAATATGGCCTTGCTATCAAGTTCTTTTCATTCTTTTGAATAATGAAGATACTTAGATTGATATTGTTGTGAACCTTCTTAATTGGTCAGAAAGTTGTGTAACAAGGATTCGCTCCAAATAGGTGTTAAATTACAACTCAAAGTAAAGGTGGGAAACATTAGGAGGTAATAGGGGAAGGAGTAAGTAGCTGTAAATAATTACTTTAGTTAATAATTTTCTTGATAGATATTAAATATATAAGCTATAATTAGTTAGTATATTTCCTACAATAGAACTAACTTAATTCATTTCAGATCAAGTGATTTTTATAATTTTGGATGAGATGGATATAAATAATAAAAATGGTTCGAAATAGGACTACAAAGATAATTTTCCTATGTTTGTATTTTTGAACCTAGTTACATGCTTTGAGCAGCTTTTGCTCCTGAACGGAAAAATAAAGTTTTAGGGAAAGAAGGAAAGATAAATACATATATAAAAAATTATAGCAAAAGCATCATTGGTTGGTTCTCACAACCCAATTGAGTGCTTTTAGAGGCTCTAGCTTCATAATTGAAACATAAAAGTTTTATGAAAGAACGGAATAGAAATATGGATGCTGGAAATTTATCGTTGCTGTTCTTTTTAGCCAATCACTTTTTATTTATATCCATTTCATCCTGAATTACAATAATCAGCTAATCTAAAATAAAGTTCAATTAGCTATATTTGAGAGAATATTCTGATTAATTATAGCTCATATATTTGATATATATTATAATCAACATTTCTAATTACAACTATTGTTTATAGCTACTCACTTCGCTTTCTCTATTATCGCATGGTGTTTCCTGCACTTTGACCTTTAATCTGCTATCCATTTGGGGGCTTTTTTGGTTCTTGATCCAAGATCTTTGATGAACTAGGAAGGTTTACAACAAATATTGCTACAGCGTGCACCATTATCTGGATATTTAAAGGCCCCAAAATTGAACAAAATTGATCTCTACAATTTTGTTGTTTTGCTTTTTAGGATTAAAGGTTTGTGTAAAACATTATAATGGTTTAAAGCTTTTTGAAATCTTTTCTAAGTTTGCATGCATGATGGCTAGCCAAATCCCATTGCCAAAAGTTGTTGTATTACCTGAGTGTTTGTATTTTTGAAGAACCATTTGGTGGTTGCCGTGTGTTCTTTTGTACATTCTCACACTTGTGTTGCCTAATCTTTGCCATGTATATCAAGTAGATGCAGGGATTAGATTAATTTCAAATTAAAGTTTCTGGTGACAGATGAGTGCCTGTTTGCAGCTTTCATCTTCTTTTAACATCATAGTGAATAATTTTTATGTTTTATTTCATGTGCGTCCTACCTAGCAGGTACAGCTTCTTAATTTGGTATATAGTTTGAAAGTATTGTTTTGGATATAAAGTCACTTGAAATATGTTCATTCGGCTGTATCATGTAAATAGGAATGTACTTATAGAACATTATCCTGATTTGTTGATTAATCTATATCTCACAGACAACAATGCTTCTCTGAATCATCAACTCGTCGGCCAGCTGATCTTTCATCATCTTTCACAACAATTAGAACTGTTATGAATATTCTTTATGATGGTCTAGGAGAAGTAATCCTTACCCTCCTTAAAAATATTGACACACGAGATAAAGTTCTCGATTATATTGCAGCCATGATTGTGAAAAATTCAGCTAGGTCTGGTATGCAGGTAACTTGGAAAATACATTATTGTCAGTCAGAACCATTGGATGCTCGAAGTTTTGCTTTCTAATCCAAACACTTCTGCTATTTACTTGATCTTGACTCAGGTTAATCCATTGTCTTGTGCTAGTTCTGGTTCATTTGTCAATCTAAGTGCAGTCATGCTTCGACTCTCTGAACCTTTTTTGGATGCAAATGCATCAAAGAGAGACAAAATTGATCCAAAATATGTGTTCTTCAATAATCGTGTAGATTTGAGGTATGTGCCTTGTGAATTTTTACCATATTATTTGTTCAGTCAAATTTTGCTATCCTTTCTAATGATTAGCATCAAACTTTACCATAGACAATTGACAGCTATACATGCATCATCTGAAGAGGTTGTTTCATTCATGGAAAATCTCAAGAGGATTGAAGAGGAAGAAAAAGGGGAGAACCGTGTGTTGCAATCCTTTGAAGCGTCAACCTCTGGCAATAGTAGTGGAAGCTATGCCTCTCCAAGCACCAACGTAACAAAGAGTTCTACTGGAAAGAATAAATACTCTTTTATTTGTGAGTGTTTCTTTATGACTGCAAGAGTTCTTAATTTGGGACTGATGAAGGCACTATCGGACTTCAAACGTATAGTTCAGGTATTCTCTATTTTCTATTCATTATTTCATTTTGAGGCTATATTACTTTAAAGTTATCCTGACTTATGAGAAATGTAGTCGAAAAAATGTCTACCAAACACTACCTTTAGGATTTCTTACCTTTAATAGAAGTTTAGAAAGGTAAGATTGTAAGAATAAAGTTTTTTTTTAAAAATAAGTATCCTGAACCCATTACTTGATTGTTATTTGTATTCCGAACTTGGAATATGAAACTACTGGATACAGAGCAGTATATATAACACTATAAATTAATAGCTTTATTGGAGGTTATGCATAACTGTTCTTTTATAGATTTTTTAGAATCTGGGAAGTTGGGGCTTCAGCCGTTAACATCTTTTTACTTTATAAAATATTCTGTAGGAGCTGGCAAGGTTTGAAGAGGATCTCTCTACATTTAGAGAAATGAGAGAACAAGGAGCTAGTCCACAACTTGAGAACGATATAAGTCGCTTGGAGAAAGCAGTTGAGAAGTTATCACAGGAAAAGTTCTGTTATGAAGCCCAAATATTGCGAGTGAGTTAGATTTATATTCTGTTTTCTTAAATTATTTTTATATTATTCTTGATATAATGCTGCAAAGATCATTTTTAATTCATTGGCTTCAGCTTTTTATAAAGCTTTTTACATAGTTTATTGACCGAGTTACTTATGAGGGTTTTACTTACCTCCTATTTAGCTCTGTATGTTATTCATTTCTAGCTATGTTTTTAAGACTAATTATCATTTACAAATATGACTCTTTGTGAAATGGATAATATCTAACGGAGAATTGGCAAAAATGCAAATATTGTGTTAGACGAGCAAATTGGTTAACTGATTTTTATTTTGTATTTTTCTTTTTTCATTGTTTTGATTTTATTTTGTATTTGTATGAAACATGCTTATGATAATGTCACTTATGAGAATGGGTTGTGTTCTTTATTATTATTATTTCATTGGGTTGGGTCTCCTTTGATTTGGTTCAGCTTAATTGGTTAGTTTATATATATTGTTGTTTAGTTTATGTTCTTATAGATAAGTTTCATATCGACTTATTTTTTATTACGTGGGTTGTTTTTATTTTTGGTAATATAACACATTTGAGTCTTTTTGTCTCCTGTGTTAAGTATTCATGCGATCCTAATTGTTTGGAATTATTTGTGATTATTTCTACTATTATTTCCCATCGTTAGTCTAGATTCTCATCTCATGCTTATCTTGGAGTGAATCCATGCATATATTGGAATTCAACTCTTGTTGATCTGTTACCTAATCCACATGAAACTTCTTGGTGAGTTTTAAGCTGCAATTGGGGCTTTTGAAATTGTCGATTTTGATATGGAAATTAGATGATTATAAGTACAAAAATTGATTCATGTATTAGATAATTTTTTCATGAATAAAATATTTATGTTTTTTCAAGCTTGTGTGCTTGATTGATGTTGATTTTTTATGGCAAAATCCATGCCATTCTAAAATCATATCATCACAATAGAATAATCAAATAATCCTAGGTCATATCACAAGTAGGTGTATATGAAAGCCATAAAATATGGTGATGCGGACATCCAACCATGAAAGCATATCAGAGGAGGAGACCAAAATTGACAGTCCAGATCACACCATTTTATTTTAAGTTATTATTTGTATTTTTTATTTATTTATGCATTTCTCCCTTTTTACCCTCATTGGAGGGTAGGGGTGTAAACGAGTCGAGTCGAGTCGAGTTTTTTCCCTCATTTAGCTCGGCTCGTTAGATGGAAAGCTAGCTCAAACTCGAGCTCGAGTCGAACTCGACTAGCGAGCTCGAGCTCGTCTAACTGTAAACGAGCTTGAGCCGGATCGCGAGTGGGCTCGTGAGCCATGGGCAGGAATTTTTTAAATTTAGACGGGATTTTTAAAAATTAGGCGGGATTTAAAATTTAAGTGAAATTTTTAAAATTTAGTCAAAATTTATAAAAAAAATTATGAAATGTTTATCATTTAAATAAAGCTTAGGTTGGTTTTATTTATTTTTTTAAATATTTAAATTAAAAAAATAAAATTAAGTTATTTAACAAATATTAATATTTATTCGAGCCCATAAACGAGTTTGGCTCGATCCGGCTCGCGAGCTGGCTCGGCTCACTTGCACCCCTACTTGAGGGAGTAGTCCTATGTAAGCCTTAGGGGCATATGTTTGTCTTTTGAATTTCTTTTGTTTTTGAGGCCTATATATAGAGGCTCATGTTAATGTATTATGATGATGGATTATTAATAAAAAAAATTTTACGCACTCTTATTCTTTGGGGATAATTTTGGTGAGATCCCTATGTGAGGGAAGTGTCCGGGCTCGTGGTTTGAAGTCCCTACGTGAGGGCAACGAAATACCCACCAGCCTCAGGAAGTGTCCGGGCTCATGGTTTGAAGTCTCTACGTGAGGGCATTGTAGAGTTGTTGTGTGTGTCATGAAAGTCTAGGTTTCTTTAAGTTGAGCTTTCTTTCTTTGAGTCTAAATTTCTTTTTGAGTTTTTATCAAAAAAATGGAAAAAGACAAAAAGAACGATTCAGTAAAAAATGAATGCAAGCCAAACGATCCTGAAGTCCCTCTTTCGATGGACAGATGGATTCCAACAGATCCGCTTCAAAACGAATTGTACAAACTTCAATATCACATGTTCTTATGTGATGAGAAATACGAGAAAAGGAAGAAATATCTTCAAGATCAATTTGAGAAAGAAAAAGAAGAAATCCTGAAGAAATTCGAGGCTAAGATTCAAGAGTTAGATGCACTCCCATCGTCTCCTCGGATCAAATCAAAAGACAACTCATCGGGAGATGAGTTTTTCAAGTAGGGGAGTCTGATGTATGCAGGGGGGGGGGTCAAAACAAGAGGAAGATTTTTTTTGACCCTTGGGCTTCTGGTGTTCTCTGGTGAAACTTGGTTTCTTGGTTTTGAGCTCAAAATGCTGAAATTCTACTTGGTGTTAGCTCATAAATGCTTGAGCTAAAGTTTTAGCTCAATGATTGGGGATTAATTGTTCTTCCTAGCTCATTAATCTAAAAATGTTTGCTATTAAGTCTTGAATTTATTCTGTAGTGGACTTTGCCCCTTTTCCTCCCCTTTGTCTTTTCGTTTTCCTGTGCTGGCTGATTCTCCCGTGCCTTGCCCTTTGGTTCCCACGGCTGCTGATTGGTCCCCGTGCCTTGCCCCTTGGATTCCCGTGGCTGGCTGCTCGGTTCCGTGGCTTTTTCTGCTTGGTTCCCGTGGCATCTTTTCTCTGTTTTGCTGAACCGTTTAGAGGCTGCTGTGTTGTGACTGTTGGCCTTTTATTTCCCTAAATCTGATAGGCTGTTTGGTGGCTGTTGAGTGGAGATTTCAATGGCTGCATCTCTGTTTTCTGTGCAGAATTCCTACTGTAGTTTTTGGAGACTTTTGGCCTTTCATTGGGTGTCTTTTGGCCTTCTAGTTCCCATAATTTAATAGGTTTAATTAATACTTTTAGGGGCTGTTTAGCTGCCTTCTTTTGCCTATAAAAATGGAGGTGTTTTGGCATAAAAAAAAGGAGCTGAAAAATTATGATTTTTGGAATAAAAACCTGAGAGGTTTTTTGGAAAAGCTTGAGAGCTTTGTCCACTTCTTCTACTCCTCTTCTAGGAAAGCTTGCGAGCTGCTCCTCCTTCATCTCGGCCTCTTACCTCTTTCTTCTCTCCGCAAGTTCAATGCCATTTGTATCTTTCTTCTTCATGGATGAAAAGCAAGTTTAGGTGTTTGTTTTTATTTCATAAGTTTGTAAGTGTCATTTCAAAATGTCAAAGTTATGTTGTGTCTTTCTATTTAAAGTTGTAAGCATCGTTTTATTTCCATCAAAATTGTTTTTTTTAAATGTTATGTTTTGTCTAATTTTTAGTATTTTATGTATTTCCTTATAGCCTAAGAAATCTTGTAATATTCTTGTAAAAATTGGGGTCTCCCTATATTTTTGCTTGCATCAAAACTCCACCACCACCTCCTAACCAGCAACCCCATCCCCTTCATTATACGTCAACTCCTTCCCCACAACCCTCCCCTTCCCCACCGAAATCCACACCTCGCCCCCCTTCCCTTGGCTCCACCCATTCAAATCTTGCATTCAAATGCCCTTTAATCTTCTTTTGTGACCCTTAATTTTCCAACATTAAATGCACTTGAACCCTTGGTATTTCCAAGCATAATTAATGTGGAAATCATTTCGGATTTTCACTTGAAATTATTAAAAATCTATATAATGAGCTCAAAAGCTCAGCAGTAATTCAAAACTCACTAAAGCTTTTAATACAATGACTAAATAATCAATATGATATGCTTAGTCTAATATAATCAATAATAGTCAATATAGTTAATGACCAAATATTATCAATAAAATTCAAAAAGATTAATAATAAAACCAAGGATTCATTACAATGAATCTAAAGATTAATTATTGGTATAAAATTCAATAAATCGGTAAAATAACGGTGCAAAAATTATTAATAAATTATTATAGGAATCTATCTTATCTATTAATATGCATTATCTGTTTATGTATTATTAATGCATCTAAATATTGTTAATGATATTAATGTATCTGTCAATGTCATCAGTGCTATCAATATATGCATGCATCAATGTATGATTTAGCAAGACAGGACTTCCAGCTTTAATGTGATATTTTCAACATCATTTATCCAAGTTATTAACATAGAGTTATAAACATTCATTTGTATGCGTAGTAACAAGTGATGCATGCCTAAGCCTCTACCTTAAAATTCAACAAAATAAAGCAAGAGCATCACTATATGAATACATAGTGAATTTCACCAAGTACTTTTATTGCCTTGATGATGCTTGCATTAAATAAAGTATTAAGTTGGTCACAATACATTTTTTTAATTTCAATGATTGATAGAGATTTTAAGTAGTATTAATATATGTACAGAAATGTCATTCATTCCTCGAGAAATTAAAATAAAAACTATTAAATTTAGAGTTTTTTATACAAACATAACTTCTAACATTCATATTAGCAATTAAAACCTTAGCATTCTTGTAATTATAGAAATATCATAGGTAGTTTTTTTTTTTTAATATCAAGGTAATTTGCAAAATACGCCTCTCCCTCTTCCTTTTCCTTTACATTTTGAGTGACTCTTGTGCCGACCCCTTGTTATTCCATCGTGTGCGTTGCTGATTACTGTTGGTGAGGTGCTCATCACTATAAAGGAGTGGCCCACACCACCCTCATCAGTGGTCGTAGTTTTTGATTTAGCTACGTTACATGGTCACGAGAAATATAACCTTTTGGTTCACCTACTTAGTATGGGGTATCAATTAAAATGTTCACCGTCCAGATTTTTATTAGATCTCATGATAAATTTCCTTTTGCTCAACATATATAAATATTTGCATTTAGAAATGAAGATTTTTGTTCTTCAATTAACTGAAACATGCATCTAATGATTGTGGTGCGAGCTTTATTGCATGATTGCTTTATTTAATTTTTCAATATTATCCTAAATCTAGAAGTTAATTGTGAACATTATTTTCACGTATTTAATTTAGAAATTCTCTTCGATGGTCTAGTTGAGCAACATGCTCTAACTAATACCTCTTTTGTTGAAGGACGGAGCTCTACTTCAGCAAGCACTATCTTTCAATAGGTTAGTGGTCATATGGTTGGTTAGTCTTGTTGGTGGCTTCAAAATGCCTCTGCCAAGAGAGTGTCCAATGGTATTTGCATGCATGCCAGAACATTTCATTGAAGATGCTATGGATTTACTCGTCTTAACTTCTCGAATTCCAAAAGCCCTTGATGGGTTTTTGCTGGTATGTTTCTTCTAGAGATGTTTATTTAGTGCGTTCTTTGGTTTCATGATAAGGGAACACAATTTTCATGAATGTCTATTTTTTTTTTGAACTATTGAAATACGGTGCTTCCAGGAGGACTTCTTAAACTTTATAATCATGTTCATGGCTAGTCCATCTTATGTAAAAAATCCATATCTGAGAGCAAAGATGGTCGAAGTGCTGAATTGCTGGATGCCACAACGAAGGTATATTTACTTGTTTGTCCTAAATTAATTGAGTGCCAAATTGCTACTTTTTTTTTTATTAACCTCGTCTACTGACATGAGCACAACCTTAATTTTTTTTTTTTAATTTGTCTTCCAGTGGGGTTTCTTCCACAGCTTCGCTTTTCGAAGGACACACGTTATCTCTTGATTATCTACTCAGGAATCTCCTAAAAGTGTATGTAGATATTGAGTTTACTGGTTCTCATAATCAGGTAGATTACACGCAGTATTGTTTTTGTATGTTTTATATGTTGCATGTACTCAGTGTTTCTTCCTAGGGTTGCGCAGTTTCAAAAAGACTTCATATGATTTTGATTTAGTGGTTGCATTACAATCTTATGCAGTTCTTTGATAAATTTAGAATTCGCCATAACATTGCTGAGCTATTAGAGTATTTATGGAATGTCCCTAGCCATCGCAATGCGTGGAGGAAGGTGAGTAGTCTTCTTGGGTTGCCGGTTCACTGCCTGTATTCCATTGTCTTGAGTTTCTACTTGGACCTTCTTACATGGAGTTCATGTTCATTGCATCTGTTTATTGACACAGATAGCTAAAGAAGAAGAGAAGGGTGTCTACCTGAATTTTTTGAACTTTCTTATCAATGATAGTATCTATCTTCTAGATGAGAGTTTAAACAAAATTCTTGAACTTAAAGAAATAGAAGCAGAAATGTCCAATTCTATTGAATGGGAAAGGAGACCAGCTCAAGAAAGGGAAGAAAGAATGCGTCAATTCCATTCTCAAGAAAATGTGAGTCATACCTTTTTTTATTAAAGGTCTCTATGTTTATTTTATATTCATTTTGTAGGGATAATTGTAACTGATAGGCCACATTTTGATATGTATGGGCATGCTGACACTTCCAGATTATTCGCTTCGACATGAAGCTGGCAAATGAAGATGTGGGAATGCTTGCGTTCACGTCCGAACAAATTCCATCTCCTTTCCTTCTTCCAGAAATGGTAAATGTTCTCTTTGGAGTGATCTACCTGCAAATTGGATCTAGAGAATGTTCAATTGGCCTCACAAATAATTTCTTTCATTGGATATCAGAAGTTAATAATCGTAATCCAAACCTTAAACCACTATTGATAGAAATAGAGTTACAAAGATATGAAATTAAATTTAATTCTAACAAAATATTTAAGGTCAACGTAATTTTGTCCAAAAGGATAATTCAATCAAATAAAATAAATCTAATATGAAAATATGATAAATTTAAACAACAATCAAAGATGATTCCAAAAGGCCTGAAAATTACTCCAGTTCAACTTCTTTGTATCCTGATTTGAGTCTCTTTGGTTGTTCTATGAAAATTTTATTTTCTTTGGACTAAATTATTTGATTTGTACTGCATCATGTGCTCATAAAACCAATATAGACATTTGATGAACATTTACATGTTTTTAAAATAATGGATTTTGAATTGCTTGTCACCAAAGCAAAAAAAAAAAAAAAAAAAAAAAATTGTCACCAAAGCAAAAAAAAAAAAAAAAATTACAATTCATTCTAAAGGGACACTAGAATATCGGTAAATTGTAATAGTACGAATTAATTTACATGATAATACATTTTTAGTATTTGTATTTTCTGTTTCCATGTAATATTTTTGCTTTTTTAATTGGTTAAGACTTGAAACATTGCCTCGTGGGTCTTTTGATGAAATGCCTTTCCTTATTCTCGTTGGTGATTGGAAGTCTCAACTAATTACAGGTGGAAAGAGTGGCTAGTATGCTAAATTATTTTCTGTTACAACTTGTTGGACCTAAGAGGAAGTCTCTTATTGTAAAAGATCCAGAAAAATATGAGTTCAGACCAAAGCAGCTTCTAAAGCAAGTTAGTATTTTGAGGATCCTTGTTGGAGAATCTCTATCATACTTCATTCAGTGATTTCAGTCCCAACATATTTTTTTGGACTTGAATTTCATTTTTCCCCCCTCAACTTACTATACCATTTTCTTCTCAAGATTGCTGAGATTTATGTTCACATTGCAAGAGGAGACCACGAAAATGTGTTTCCAGCTGCATTATCGATGGATGGGCGAGCATACAATGGAAATGTATGTATCTTAGGCTTCGTTTGGGACGACTTTCTTCCTGCTTCTTAAAGCAGCTTTCTATTAAAAAAATTGATTTTATATTAGAAAACCGCTTTAAGAAGCATGAAGAAAGCCGTCCCAAACGAAGACTTAGTTGCAAACTTCTACTTATTTTTAGCTTCTAATATGGTGAATAGGCCTAGCTTTCTCATAATCTGACTGTTTTTTTTTTTTTGGTTCCAGTTGTTTACTGCCGCTGCTGATATTTTGTGGAAAATTGGGGAAGACAGCAAAGTTATCAAGGAATTTGTTCATCTTGGTGAGAAAGCTAAAGCTGCTGCTTCTGAAGCAATGGATGCTGAGGCGGCCCTTGGTGACATACCAGAAGAATTCCTTGACCCTATTCAGGTAACAGTTTTCTTTATTCACAAACTCTTTCCAAACAATGGAACTGAAGCTATATAGGTTTGAGAATCTCCTTCTAGTTCGTTTCTCCGCTTCTGTTTGTTAGAGAAAATGTTGAAATATGCATTATGTATGCAAAAAATTCACGGGTGATTGTTAGTAACTTGAAGAAGCATGGAATGATTTGCGAAGTTAAATTGGGTTAGGGAGGGGGTGGGGGTGGTACGGGGAAGCGTGAGTGTTGGCTGCTTTTAAATTTGGGAAATTTACATACATACCACTTTATAACATCTATTTATATATCTAACATCCAAAATTTTAATATTACATGCATACCATCCTATATTATTTTAATTTTAAATATACCACTTTTATTTATTTTCTACCACTCATATATTTCATTTCTACCACTCCTATTTGATCTGAGAATGAACTATGGGTGGTTGTATGTAATATTAAAGTTTTAGGTGTTAAATATGTAAATGGAATAGTATTAGATGGTATGTATGTAAATCTCACTTTAAATTTTTTCTGTTTGACTTGATAATTACTTGGTGATTTTATTTCGGTATTTGTTCAAAGTGATTAAGGGAGTGAAACTTTGCACGGGTGTGCTTTTCTGGTCTTTAAGGGAATGCATTTGTGGGGATTTTGGGGTTGTTGGGGGATTATGAGGTTTTTTTAGGTATTTGATTTATAGCTGATGCTTGAAGGATACCTTTTTTGATTCTTACTGTTGAATCTTTTGTTTGTGATTCGTACTGCTGAATGTTTTGTTTGTGATATTTCAGCGTGTTTCTGCTGCTCTTTCGTAACCTTGAAGTAGGGTGTAAGTGAGTCAAGCCGACTCACGAGCCGCGGCTCAGGCTCGGCTCGATAATTGCTCGTGAGCCAAGCTTGATGGCCTAACAAGTCAAGCTTGAGTCAGGCCTGACTCAATTCGTTAGCTGGGTCGTTTAAAAAATATTAATTTAAAATGTATTTAAAATATATTAGCATTCTGAATTTTAAGTACAACATTGTAAAAGATGTTTAAACAATATATCTCATTATCTTATATTAAGTGATTCTTTATTATTATTATTTTTAATTCCTAAAAAAGTTGGAGTAGCTCCAGTGAAGATAAGAATAGAGAGAGTCATCTTAGATGGTTTGGTCACATAAAACGACAGCCTTCAAATGACCTGGTTAGGAAAGTAGATGTATTAGTTTTGACTTATGTTAAGAAAGGTAGAGGTAGACCTACAAAGACTTGGTTAGAAAAATATTAGAAATGACATTTCTTTATTATATTTAAATGAGAATTTAACTTTTAACATGGCACAACAGAGAAAAAAGTTTAATGTAGCCGACCCCAAATAGTGGGATAAATGCTTGATGTTGTTGTTGTATTCATTTTATCATTATATTATAATAATATTTTGAATCATAATTATTTTCTCTTTCATTACCTCGTTAGCCGGCTTGAACTCGTAGAATAAAGCTTGAGCTCGAACTCGATTAATTAATCAAGCTCAAGCTCAAGTTAGGAGTGACTCAAACTCGACTCGACTCGTTTGCACCCCTACCTTGAAGTCTTTTTTACGCCTGGGTTCTCTTGTTCTTTATTAGTAAATGCTGTTGCATATGTGCATTCACAGGTAATTAGATGTACGCTCATGCCTGTCAAATAACTCCTAGCATCTTGATTTGCAGATCAAACTAGCACTTTCTGTCTTCTTTTGTTTTTCCTGAGTACAGCTCTTTGAGAATTTGGCTGCCTTGAGATTCATATGCATCTATTGTCACTTAATTGGCTTCATAAATGCATGATGCTAATTACCATTATCTTGAAAATTTCCTAATCATGTTCGCATTTGTAGCCTTTTATTTACCATATACTAGCTTTTCTATGCTCGTACTTTACCTTTGGTTCTCGTTTTCTCCTATTACTAGTTTTGTTTAATGTTTTTCTTTAATACTAGTTTTGTTTCATCAACGCAGGATATATCCATATACTTGTTGGATCTGCTTTTATAGTCGTACAGTCTCTAATAATTCAAATTATATCAAACTCGACTAGAATCAATCACTCATGTAAACCTATGATAGTTTTTAATAGAATACAAATAAAGTGTAAGGAAAAAAAACATCACCAAATAAAGAAGGATCAAACCTCCTACTTGTAGAAAGAGATGACCTCTTACTAAAATTCCTACTCGAACTAGGAAGACAGAAGGAATGCACATCCAGCTATAAATTTATTTAGAATGATTGAATTTTTATACACATAAAACCCCTTCTTATAATCACCAAACCCAACGTAAGCCTAAATTAATTTATGTAGAACCTGCTTAATAGCTTAGCCGCATGACGACATACCATTAAAACCTAGGGGTGTCAATTTCGGGTCACGGGTCAGGTTCGGGTCGAACCCGAAACTGACTTGGCACTATTCAGGTTCGGGTCAATCCGACCCGTTTTTGCAAACGGGTCAATTTTCTCGACCCGAACCCGACCCACTTCGGGTTCGGGTCAACCCGACCCGACCCGAATAGTGCCTTTCATCTTCTCTTTTCGCCGTTGCTGTTGGGCTTCGTTGCTTCGCAGGAGGTATAGAGATTGCACGCGTCGCTTCTTCGGCTTCTTGATGGCTGATCGACATCGCTCCTTTGACGATTTTCCCTTCTCATCGGATATGAAGTTACAACATTTTGATCGGAAGCAACGACGTGAGTTCACTCGTTGATGTTCGGCTTCGTTGTTGTTCGGGTCATTCCCGAGTTTCCAGGTTAACCTGAACCCGACTCGGTTTTGCAAACAGGTTGATTTTCTATACCCGAACCCAACCCGCTTCAGTTTCAGGTCAACCCAAACCAGAAATTTTCGGATCGGGTTTTCGGATCGGGTCCAAATTGACACCCCTATTAAAACCTACTGGGCCAATGTAAAATTCTTCTGGAGCAGCTTAGCCTTTGGACAACATACTATCAAACTCTGTAAGTCACCACTAAGAGAACTATAGCAAGTCTCTCCACCCATAAACATCCAAAAACTACCGCCTTAGAATCATATGGCTTAGCGTGATCTTGGTGCATGACACTCAATAGCCACACATCTTCATTTGAGGAGTGTGATGACTGGTTTAGAGGATTCTTTTATGGGGGGAAGATTGTTGGATGCTTATTATGCCTATTGATGTACGCTACAAGAACAATTCGTATTAAAGATTTTCCAATGAATCGGGGTTTTTAAATTTTAGTGGTACCACTATAAATTTTCTTAATCTATTGGTTTATATAAGCATCCAATCTATTTAATATTGTCCCCTCTTGAGGTTTCACATCATAGTAGCTTATAGTATAATATGAGAAAATGATCAAAATGATGCCTTCAATCTTTATGAAAGATTAAAATTGTGATGCCTGCCTTAGAAGCTAATTTTGAAGAATTGTTCATTTATCTTTTAATAAACAACAATCAAAGCTATCTAATATCATATATCAACAATAAACAGTAAAAACATATTCTATATTTTAATACATCAACGTATATATTTGTATTCATTACAAAAAATCATGTATTCTACTCTGAATATGTATAATCACATCATAGCTATTTTGTCCTAAGAACAAAAATAAATAAAATAAAAAGAACATGACCATGAAGGAATCTTGACCAGCCTCACACTCCTAATTCTCTGTTATGATCTGAAATCATTTAACAACATATAATGAGTTAAAAAGCCCCGTAGGTCACCAACACATACAACTGAGTTCAAAGCATGACAAATGAGCAATATGCATGTCAACAGTCAAATCATAATAGTAGCATTCATGTGATCGTTGAATCAGTACAAAAATAATAAATTTCACATGCAATAGTAGTATAGTCTTTAAATAGTAAAATACTACGGTATAAAAATCAATAAAACAATAAATCAGTACGAGTGTAAACTCTATAAAATAATCATCGTATCCGTAATGCCAATCAGTACATAACTCAGATAAAGCATCAAATTAAAACATTAGTAAAGGCTGTTGAAATCAAATCAATATAATAAAATCATATAGAAATGTACATATATTATCCAGTTATTCTACATCAATATTAAATCAATATTTTAATCATATGCTCAATATATCATGTATATCATAGACGTAATGAATATATCATATTTTGCATCAATAAATCATTAACAATGTTAATAATAAATCCGTACAGTAATATAAACAATGCTTCGATAATATTCATTTCAATAGTCACACTAGACAAATAAGAATTATGGCTGCACGATGTTTTTTAGTATCAGTAATCTTTGGCTGAGTAAACATATTCATCACTCTTTGTCTGTCGGCACAATCATCTCCTTATGACTCTCAATCAGTGTATCACGTGAATCAGTAGAGAATAACACCAAACCACAGTATTTAAAAGAAAACCCGTCGGTCAACCATCCCGTACAGGTCAATCAGTTTCCAACCAACTGGTCAACCTTTTTTACTTTTCTTTTACACACATTATTATCAAAGTATTTCAATAGTAATAGCAACCAGCTAGTAATTAATCACATTTTTACATTCATTTTCAATGCATTGCAGTAAATAAAACATAATTGAGCTTAATTCAAAAAGTACCAAAATATCTTAATGGAGCAAAAATTCACATTTTCAAAATTTAACCAAATTACCAAAAATATTGCATAAAATAACATTCCAAAGTTTTAGTTGAATTAGATCACAATTTTTAGACGTCAAAAAAAAATTTTGAGTAAGAAAAAATCCTTGTATTTTTAAATCACTTGGTGAAAAATCTCAAAGAAATATTTAAAATGTTCATAATCTCAATATCTATAACATAAAAAAAAAGTTATGCTGTGAAAGTTTTATCAATACAAAATTATCGTCACTTTTAGATAACAGAAATTCAAATTTGATAAAAAAAGTATCAAAAACATAAAATCTTTGAAATAAGAATATGGTGAAGGTTCCTTACAGCGAGACAAACAATTTTCTCAACAGAGACTACCACCAAAAATCATTCCGCGACTTTTAAAATCCAAGTTCTATTTTCTCATCAAATTTCTCTCAAATTCCTATCTACCTACTCTTTGTTAAAACGTTTTAAGTGAAATGACTTTTTAGATTATTATATAAGTGGAATAAGATATTTATAATATTAATATAAATATTTAATTCAATTAATTTTTTAATATAAAATTAATATTAATCATTTTGGTGATTTAAAAGTTATAGAAAAATATTCATAAAATAAATCTTTTTTAGAAATATTGATGAAATCAGTTTGCAAAACAGACATCCATCGATATTCCCACTTATAATGACAGTTGTCAATTTATAAAGGATTTTCACCTGTGCCTAAAAATCACGAAAAAAATCATATAATTAAAATACTCTAATTTAAATGCTATAGAGAAGACGGTTTTTGATTTGGACTTATATTGACTAAAAAAAAAAATGTTAGAGTCAACATACAGATTATTATAAAAAATAATCTTCAATTATATTAAATGATCATTTTGATTCCTCAACTCCTTAAAGTGGTTCCTTTTTAAAGACTCGAGAGATCAAAATGATCCTTTAATAAAGTGTCAAGGAATCATTTTGATCATTTTTATAATATTATATATTTAGGAGCTTCAGCCTGCTAAAAATTTTGTTCTTACCGTTCCAAAATTATCATCCATGCTTATGTTTTCTCTCCTTGCAGTACACCCTGATGAACGATCCAGTAATTTTACCATCATCAAAGGTCACAATTGATCGACCTGTAATCCAAAGACACCTTCTTAGTGATAATGTAAGTATTATCTATTATATTGTTGTTATGAAGATCTAGCTTTTAGTAAGACTTATTCTTGTGTTATTGCAGACCGATCCATTTAACCGATCTCATCTGACTCAAGACATGTTGATACCCAATGTGGAGCTTAAGGCAAGAATAGAAGGATTCATCAAATCCCAAGGTTCAAGGAATCAAAGCTGACAATTTCACATTAGGTACCGAAGAAAAATCTAGTCCTGTCATATTATTCTTTTATGAATCTTCTTAAACTTAGGGGCTGGCCATGAATCGAGAAGTAAAAATGGTGATTTGCTTTCATTACAAGGTTGCAAGAGGTTTGGATCAGTTGTGTAGAGGATATCTATGCACATATTTTATTTCTTCGACTGCATGAAGTATATATATATATTGTATGATCATGCCATGATCAGGTCCGATGAGTTAACTTAGGCTTCGTTTGGGACGGCTTTTTTATTACTTCTTAAAGCAATTTTTAGTACAAAAGTTTAAATTTTTGTGCTAAAAATCTGCTTCGGAAAGCAGTAAGAAAGTTGTCTCAAATGAAGCCTAAGTCACAGTTTGGCTGTCCAATGTATAGTACTAAAATCATTAACAGTGAACCACTATCCCTTCTTTCAATGGTATGTAATTAAGTTATTATGTAAGCTCTGTGCACTGATAATGGGGCAGCTATTCAAGTTTCTATTACCCTAAAATCTTATTGCCTTTGATATATAAACTAAATAGGAAATAAATTGTGTTCTGAGCTAAAATAAATTTGTTGGGTTTCAGGACTATAAAAAAACAATCATAATTCAGTAGTGAGTATTCTCAACTGTTACTGAGACCGGTACAGAGTACTTGCGGATGTAAATATGACATAGGGTGTTCTTCATAATATGGCAACAGAAGTTAAAACTATCAATTTTTTCTTGCTAAAGAGTTGTATTTCAGTTTTATGATTGTTTTTTATTTCTCTCTTCATTAGTTCTTTGATCTTCATTTGCACTTGATATCATTTTCTTGTTGCCATAGCTTTGTTTTTTTTATTTTCAGCAGTGGAGGAACTATTCTGCAACTTCTTATGTTATATCATTTCAAGCATGTGTGGGAATTTAAGGAGCTATGTGAAAATTTAGAATGTCATGAGACACACGGTGATTTTCATCAAGCAATTTCTGTGTTTTGGTCAAATGAACCTCATGATGATTATCTACCTCTGCAATCCATCAATGCATCTTTTTTTATTGATATTAATTGTGTTATTTTTTATTGTTTAATTTTAGGATTAATAATTCCTATAAATTGAAAAGGTTGGAGTAACGCTATTCGAAGATAAGGTTAGGGAGAGTCGCCTTAGATGGTTTGATCACTTTGGGGTTCATTGTTCTGTTTCATCCTTTATTTGTTGTATCCTATAGGCTTACGTAACTTCATAAATTAAAAATGAATTGCAGTTTCAGAAAAAAAGATTATAATCATTCCCTACAAAACAAATGCTAAAATGCATGTAGGTGCTACCCATCAGCTTTCAACTTTTCATTTTTTGTATATCATAAATTTATACTTCAATATTTTAAAAAATTTACTCTAAGAATATTTTTAATGTAATTTGTATATATACTTATTAAATAGAAATATTAGATAAAGAAATATATAAAAACTATTTAATATGTATTTAAAACCTGTGATTGGAATATGAAAATTTTAAACGATAATCGTAAGAATAAAAAGCTGATAATACCAAACTTGGAAAAAATAAGATTTTTCACAACATGTGATTATATAAATTATGAAGCATCGCAAAATGTTAAACCTCTATAACATTCAATTGAAAAGAACATATTTTCCATCAAACTTCCTTTTCTTTTTAACTTTTTATCTGAAATAATTTAAAAATATAAAAAGGTTATTCTTCAATCAATCTCCTAAAATCTTACTATTTAATCAGCGGTGAATCCACTATAAAATCTATCAACTTAGATAAAATATACTTTTACTTAGAATGAGCATTCAATTTAAAACAATTTTATAAGTAAATCCATTAGTTTAGATTTTTCATATTCCTCCATTCAAAAAAAAAAAAAACAATTCATTAAAAATAAATTAAGTTCTTTTTGTTGATGTATAACTAAAAAAATCATAAAATCTTTCGAATTTTGAGTACGACCATTTCCCAAAGGTGCAGATGGTAGCAACTAATTTTAAAAATATTAATCAAGTAAATTTTTATTTCTAACTAATTTCTTTGATGCCTTGAGATGAAAATCAACAAGCTTGATGTTAATTTGAAGTTAAATGAAAATGCATTTAAAATATAGTTGGATAAATTACAAAAAATAGCAAAAAAAAAAAAAAAAAAAAACAGTTTTAAACTCTGTATAATTGACTTTAGATTAGTTAATTTTACAATTAACCTGAACTTGGTTAAATCAAAATAAAAAACAAATTTAAAATTGTGTCAAGCCAACCCACGCGAGCTCTTCATTATGAACTAAATAGATGGTGACAAATAAAATGTTTTTCCCATTACGAACCTAAATAAAAAATTTTCCCACCAGTAAAGCCAACTCATGTTAGCTGCTAAACAATGTCTCTATTGCCTTTAAAAATATAATTAATTTTTTTTTTAAAAAAAACTTTGGTTCAATTTTACCCTAAACAAGTTTCATTTATTAAATCATAAAAAAAAAGATTTGAAATTTTCTTTTTCCAGCACTGAAGAAACAAATGAAAAACTAATAACAAAAAGGTGAAATATCAGCGCCACGTTTCGACTATATGTTAAAGAGAGAAATCCAAGGTGTATGTCGGCAATATGTCAACATTATGGCATAACGGTGTGCTATAAGAAGACCACACCCACCATCACACCATTGAAGAAGAAACCCTAAAATGACTAAAGAAGAGAAGAGAAGAGATGTAAAGGAGCGTAGGCCTCAAAGGAGTGAAGCCTAAGAACAGAAGCACAAGCCTACCTACGTCTACGTTGCTGCTTATTCCTCTGTTCTCAGGTCACCCCTTTGGGCATCCCTCCTTCAATTAGCCCCTAACTAAAAATTTCTTTCATTATTATTATTATTTACAAAATCATAATTATTGATGTTGTATTTTTTTAATTTTCTTTCCCTTTTCTATTCATAGCAAGCTATTGAATTTATTTGAGGCAACTTTTTTACTTCTTTTTAAAACAGTTTTATACTAAAAATTTGCTTTAAAAAGCAGTTAGGGCATCTCCAACGGAAAACTCTATTTTTCACGGCAAAATATAGCAAAACTTCAAAATGTCGTGATGCTGCTCCAATCGAACGACATTTTATGTGCTTCTACGAAGTTAACGACTCCTCCCTTTCGCGCATTTTTCCGGTTGAAAGAGCAAAATAGCGTGGGTGAATAGTGCGACGCCAATATTAGCGTCGCACTATTCAACCGCAAATGGCGAAAGATTTGGCGTTCGGATGGAGTGACCGAACGACACCATACGCTCATTTGGCGTTCGGTTGGAGATGTTCTTAGAAAGTTGCCCCAAACAAAATCATTGTTTCAGAATTTTCTTAATTAAGTAGAGAAGCAGTAGGAAGTAGAAAAGGTGAAGCGGTGAACCTGGAGAGAATAAAGCTTCTTCGATATGGCTCAGGTCTCTTATTCTTCCGCCATGTTCAGGCCTCGAAAGCTTTTTAAGTGGGTGGCATGGCTGACTACGTTGAAACTATTGCAGATCGAATAATTTAGGAAGCTAAATACAATGACTTCCGAGTAATTGCACAAACAAGTCAGATCCGGTAAACATAAATATAAGTTAATAAAATATGTTAAAAAGTTAGCACTGTTCACCAAGGCTCAGCACATGAAACCCGAGATGTGCATGACTTCAATACCAGTCAACCAGACGAATATCTGGCATGGTATAAGGAAATCAGCCTGTTGCGTTTCTTATCTCATCCTACAAATAAAAAAGTAAAAATAAAAAACCAGTACAATTTTTTTTTTTTTTTGAAGAATATTTGTAGATTAACAAAAGATAACTACGTTGTAGCATTGTAGGATTCAAAAGCTGGTCCACGCTTTTGAAATGTTAAAAAATAGAATCCATGGAAAGATATATTATGTCATCATAAAGACTTAAAATTAAGAAACTAAGGCTTCGTTTAGTACAGTAAACCGGATTTTTAATAAAAAAATTTTAGCTTAAAAAATTTTTATACTAAAAAATTACTTAAAAAAAAGAGAAAAAAAATTATACCAAACAAAGCCTAAACCAAAGAATCTGAATCAATGTTTTTTTTTTTTTTTTTCTTTATAATTTATCCTGCTAGATCTAGGGGCAGAATTAACCTGTCTTTTGATAGAGGGGAAAATAGGATTGTAATATGCATAATTTTATGTATGAAATAATGAAGAATTTTTTTTCTAAGAATTTTGATAAATTGCATTTATTGAAGGGGAGCAAAATAATTAAATTAAAATGTTTATTTTTTTATGGGAAAAAAAAAATCAGGGCGGGGGCTGGATCTATATGGAAAACCTTAATGAATAAAAAATGGGTTAGGATAGTTTTTACATTTTTGGATTTGCTTTGACATGAGTAAGATATATGAATAATCAATTAATTTTTATATTTCCCCATCTCAAAGCAAATTTAAAAATTTCAGAATCTTCCCTAATGAAACTTTTCTTTAATCAGGATATTTTACCCTTTTTTTTCATCTTGAATTCAACAAAATCACTTAGATTAGAAAGGAGAGTTAAATGCCAATCAAGTAATGTAGAGGAAAGACAGCACAAAACTCTTATGTATGTATATCACTAATATCTAAAAATTTTGTTTATTTATATAGCAATTCGTGTTGAAATAATATTAAAATATATACATGAAAATATATATTTGATAAGCTAATACTAATAATATTTTTATGTAATTTAAAGATTTGAATGTTCTATATATAAATATAAAAATTTATGTCTTAAATATGTAAATGTATATGAGTTTTTGGGTATGGATGTGACCCCTCCTATATAAAAGGGTTTTAATTGCTTTATATGAAAATTATATAAATAATAAGAAACAGCACATACCTGCATGAATAAAAAATAAATGCCCAGCTAAGCTGATTTACTGTGTCACTCAGTGAGGAACTTCGGTCAAACAGTTTCCCAACTTCCTCTTTGCATACTCATGAACTATGGTCATTGAACTATCTCGATGCCGCAAATAGAATTCTGCAAGAAGGACCTGCAGTTCTTCCGTAGCGAGATCACAGTGATAGCCCTGAAAGTTAAGACCAGAAATAGAATCACAATCTTTGAGAATGGTGGTGTTAAGCTTACAGTGTGTATATGTTAGTGAAAATGAGAATTGAGATCATAAATTTCGATACTATGATTTCGCATCCGATGGTCAAATTGATTGCATAATAAAAACTGTGATTAGAACTTTCTCCTTTCATGATTTTTATTACACTTTCAGTCAGCAGGTAACGGTGGTCGGAGGAGATCTGACGTCGGTAGCATTCGGGAAGACTTCCGATGATAGTCAGAGAACGAGCGGAAGTTCGGCCGCGACGGTGACCGGGAAAAAAATCCGACGGTCGCAACATTGGATGGAAAATGCAAGAGAGACCATAAGCTTTTTTCTCTTCTCCCCTCCCATAATGTGAAGAATGAAGGGGCTATTGATAATTTTTTGAGAGTGGAATGGCTGTTAAGTATGGATAAATCAAGAGCATGTTAGAAGTATTCCATTGGATTCCCTTCATCATAGAGCGTTTATTAAGCATTTGAGTGCTTTAATGATGTCATAATTGGTGATCTTGGGCTCGTTGAATTCGTTTCGTCGAACCACTCGATTCGACTATATGCATATCATAATTGGATATCATTTGGACATCCAATTAATGCTCTGAAGCTTCCAAGAATGCATTGATATTTTGATTTGGGTACATTTGGGCTCGGATCAGAATGAATTTGGTGTCATTGGGTTCGTGTCC
Organism: Dendrobium catenatum; assembly: GCF_001605985.2. Lineage (NCBI taxonomy): Eukaryota > Viridiplantae > Streptophyta > Magnoliopsida > Asparagales > Orchidaceae > Dendrobium > Dendrobium catenatum. Next base: position 966,677 of record NW_021573316.1, read on the forward strand.
TTGAGATATTCAATTTGGCTATAAGCAAGCTTGTTGAGATAGGAGGTTGAATGATCCTGAATTTTAATTTAGACGTTTCCAATAAAGATTTGCATCGAGATTCATGCCAGATCTAAATTTACCACTTAGCGCTGAGTCCAGCTTTCCTGCTGTTTCAGGATATGAAACCTCCTTAGAAAAGATACCAAATTGGAACACGATATTATCACTTCACTTTTTATCATCCCATTGAAAACCACGTCCAAAAAAGTACCTTTGCCCCTTAAAACGTTGCTGAAATATCAGGTATTACTACAGAAAAATTATTTCTTTGTTTCCCCATTGCTTATATATACAAGGAAAACACAGTTGTATTCAAGAACCCAGATTAAAGGTTTATTTGGGACGGCTTAATTAATGCTTTTTAAAATAGTTTTTTAGTATTAAAATTTTAATTTTTGTACTAAAAAATTATTTTAAGAAACAATAACAAAGCCGTTCCAAACAAACCCTAACGATGAAACCTGAGAAGTGAATGAAATGCTTACCAGACGAGAAAACCTATCATGGACTGCATGGTGAATGAGAATGCCTGCGGCAACAGAAACATTAAAAGAGTCCACCATGCCTATCATAGGAATACAACAACGCAAATCAGCTAGTTGCAGAGCTTCATGGCTTATGCCCCTACAAAAGTAGCATCATAACAACCAGTTATCAAGGGGTTGATATAGTCTAATGTTTTCTACTATTTTCTAGCCAAGTTTTTTTAGCTCTACTTCTACTTTTCTTAACATAAGTCAATTCTAATACATCTACTCTCCTAACTGGGTGATCGGAAGGGCGTCATTTTATACTTCAATGTTCATATATATATATATATAAAAGGAAGCAGGGAAAATTTTATTGAATATACTTACATATGTTCATTTCCAATGACAACAGCAGTTGGAAGCGACCAATCTAAATCATATATGGAAACCTACATGAAAGTGTTAGAAATAGTATCAATTACAAGAAAATTTCAAGTTCTTTATGGTAATTAAGCTTCCCATGTTGAGATAAAGATTACTATAAATGACACGTTTTTTTAAAAAATAAATGGTAATGACATGCCTAGGTGATTAGTGATTTTATCTACCCAGACATCAACCTTCTTCTTACACTTTCATTATAATCGGTTATCAATCTGAAATGTATTAAATATATCTTTGCCTTGGCTTTTCATGTCAACGAAGTGGGTAGCATAATATCTGGCCCGTTTTATACAGAACAATATAAAGTGAGGCTTTTGTATCATAAATACACACCAGGTCTCATTCCAATTATTTGGTTTCAGATTTAAAATAACATCTCCATTTGTCATTCTTATCAAAACTGGAGGTTGATATCAGCATGAAAAACTATTCTTCTAACATTTACGTGGATAAAATTGTCTTCGTTTCAAAAGCAAACACTCAAGCCTCCTATATTTTGTAAATCATAGATTAATATTTGTTCAATCTGTGCAAGTTTGGCCCACAACAATGTGTCCAACATCGATTGGTGCACTCCTGGTCAAGGGAGCACACAGGTCTTGTTCATTTCAAGTTAACAAAGTTAATTTTCATGATATCTAGTTAGTTTCCAACAAAAATAAAATAAAAAAATGAGGTTCCCAACCGCATAAAAAGATCTCATTCCAATTATTTGGCTTTTGAATTAAAATACCATCTCTACCAGTCATTTTTAACAATGGTTGCATATGTCATCATGAAAAACTATCATCACATTAGGTGATTAAAATGACTTTGCTTATCAACATTACAGAGATTAAGTTTCAATATTATTCGGACATAATCAACATCTCTCAAGTCTATGCACGTTAAAGGCAGCATCATATTTGGAAGAAGCTCTCCAAGGTGAAGAATGTTGAAAATGATGGCTCACTTCACACCATGAAAGTCTTATAAATAGAGGTTGCTGCAAAAGTTTAGAACAAAGGTCACCATAAAAATCTTCAATGGTGGTTGATCATTAATGTTAAGAAATGAAACCTTTTTTAGATAGACTTCATCAATCCTAACTAAAAAATCATCCCATAAGTAACTACCCTAACTTCTAATAGAATAGCTTTGATATGTATGAAGCTCTTAAGAGACGTTCTAAGTGTTTTTTTTTCTCCATATTTAAATTGAGTTTGTTGTCTCCTATAGATGTAGGCAAATTGTAGATCCAAGTTAAACACTATTCTCGAGTGTATGATATTTTTCCTTGAAAAGTTTTAGAGCTTATGCACAACTCTTTTCAATTGGAAGGTTAGAATCAACGAATCACATTTAAAGGTTTCCATTAAAAGTAAATATAAATGGCTGTGATCTTCTCTTTTTAGAGTTTCAAACGGATTTACACTGTAAATATAGAAATGAATACATAGAAGAATATAGAACCAACATTCACACTGCTAAATGGTCAAACAACAAGGGTTATCAACTTAAACAACAACAAACAGGGTATGCTCACATATAGATCGGGAAAAAGAAACACTTCTATGCATTATTAGTAGTCAATGTACTCAATGCTAAAAACCATGCTTGCGCAAATATGCACGAAATCAAGCATGCCTGCATTGCACATACGAACATAAAAGGGGAAAAAGTTTTGAATATATAAGTGGTAGATACCGTATCATCTCCCAAATGCGTAGCAGCAATGCGGTAACCACGCATTCTCAAAGCCTGGAAGCACTCTTTGGGTGATTTCCAGAGTTCAATGTCCAACCATTTCTCAGCGCCCATGCTGACATGACGATTGTCTTTATACCTGTTAAGGCGTAATACCATTAAAAAAACTTCTTAAGAACAATTAAAACACTTGAATTATCAAAAAGTGCAAGACAATCATGCAACGGAAATCATAAGACGCTCATCCAAAGAATAATTGATAGAATCAAGTCATGAACGAGTAGATAGAGCATAAAATCCACTATAAGTCTTCAATTGCCGATAAATAAAAGGATTCACTTCTCTTTCACCTCAGTTACGGCTGCACCTTTTCCTGTTATCACTAGAAATGACATGAACCGACTGAATCCCGAGCGCATCCGCCGACCTGAACGCTGCAGAGACGTTCCCGAAATCAGCAAGTCCTTCCACCACCAAACTGACCGAATAGCTACGATTATTGACCACTCTCTTAATCCTCTCCTTCCTCGCATCCAAGATGTACGGTTCTAGTGCTTTAATGACCTCCCGGCTGGTCAGCGACGCCGATCCAACCCTGCAAAGATCGAGATAAGGGAACCATCGGCCACGAGCTTCCTCGGGTTCCGATCTTCGCTCCATCTTCATTAATCCCCGAATACTATCTCCCTTCGTGAGGAGTTCCTCTACGGTATCATCTGAGGATTCATCCCTTACAGCTGGAGCTGCGGCTGCGGCGGAGTGGGAGAAATAGGGCGGCGAAGGAGTGTTGTTCCAGCGTAAATGAAACCCCAGGAAAGGAAATGCAAGAGACCTGAATCTCTTCGTCCTGGTTATCCTCGCCATAGCAGAGGAGAGAGGGTACCTGGCTAGGGTTTTACATGCACACATTTGAGCGGGAGCGAGAGAACCAATTCACCATGAAACGAAGCTAAGATCGAAAGCCACGGGGCATCGCCGGCCCGCCTTTTATAGTTGGTAGCGCCAATGGTAAATTTGCAAATATAATTTTTTTATGTTAACTACCACTATGCCTCTACCTAGTTGAGTACTTGAGTTGGCTTTTCAATAAATTAATTTATAAATTTAAATATTATATTAAATAAATTAAAATATTTACCATAAAATATTTATAGATTTACATATTAATATCTAAAATTTTTATATTTATTTACATCACACCTAAATATTTAAATTATATAAAAAATCACTAATATTCACTTTCATAAAATTAGATGCTTCTTCAATAATTAATTTTAATGTAATTGAATTATTAAAACATTATATAGATAAATTAATTAATTAATAAAATTAGATGATAATGTTGTGGTCCTAATTCCAATTATATTTGAGGTTAGCATTATAATGCCACATTTTAATTTTTTATTCAATTCATATTAAGAAATGCCCAGAATAAACTACCTACATTTATATACCTAGATCAAATATTTATTTTAATAATTAAATCTTACAAAATGACACTAATTATAGTTTTAATATAATTATTCCTTAATTTTCCATTTTTAATTTATCCACTATACCACTATAACTAGAAGCGAATTTCTTTTATACTGACACTCAAATTCAAATAACATTATAATCCTAATTATAATTTTATAAAATAAGCTTGTTAGACATCAATGATATCATTTTACCATACAAAATTCTAAAATAATTTCTCAATTTAATTATTATACTTTAACTTTATAGAGATTATACACATTTATTTCCTTAATTTACTATCTCTCCATCAATACAAATAATTGAATGGTCCATAATGTAAGCCTTCACAATTGAAATTTTGTAACTCCATAGCGACTAATACTCTATCAGCTCCATCATATATAATATATATATATATATATAAATATATATATATATATATATAATATTTATATATAACTATATATATATATATATATATATATATATGGTTATCTGTATATATAATATAATCACACACACATACGACATCTAATTAATGATTATTATTAGCGCTATCATCTTGGTAATGGATTTCCTTTTATTTAAGTAGCTTTTTATTATAATTTTACATAAAGCACCCCAAACAAAACCTCTTCATTTGATACAACTTTCTTAATACATATTTAAGTACAAAATTTTCTTAAAAACTTAAAAAATTTATATTTAAAAAACTTATTTTAAAAAACAATAAAGAGTTATCTAAAACTCTTAATCATATATTTTCAATATCAAAAGATATCATATCAAGTTTTCTCTATAAATCAAATTAATATAAATTTATTTTATATATAGCATTCTCAAAATTCATAAGCACACTTATAACACTAGAAGTAAAATAATCATTTTATAATCAAAATAAGAGTCAAAATAGCCCCTCAAACTCTTTATCAGAGAAAAAATCACCTTATTATTTAAAAATTCATTAAACCACTACTAAATAGTGATCTAAATTTATCATTAAAAAACTAATATAATTTATATTTAAAGAGTCAAATGATCAAATTAATACCGTATATACAATAAGAACATTTTAATCTTTCTAAAAAATTCAGTGATCAACTCGATTTCTTTTCTTTAGTCTTTAATACAAAGAACAACCACATTGACTGCGTGTTATATTTAAAAAAGCCATTTTCTAAAACTTCCTAACTTTTTAGGCTTCGTTTTAGATCAAGCCTTTTCTGTATTTTCCTAAAACTTGTTAGTAAAAAATTTATAATTTAAAATTTATTTTTAACTAAAAGATAATCTTAAGCTTACTACTTCTTTAAACAGCTTTCTAATGCACATTTTATTTTTTTACTAAAAATTTACTTTTAAAAACAGTAAGAAAGCCGTCTCAAACAAAACCTTAAAAAGCATTAAAAAACTATCCCAAGCAAAGCCTTAGGTTTAACTTGGGACAACTTTCTTGCTAATTCTCAAATCAACTTTCTAATACAAAATTTTTACCTTTATAACTAGAAGCATTAAGAAAGTTGTCCCAAATAAAGCCTTAGACTTCATTTGGGACGGCTTTTTTATTGCTTTATAAAACAGAATTATAGTACAAAAATTTTAATTTTTGTACTAAAACTCCGTTTTATAAAGCAATAAAAAAACTGTTCCAAACGAAGCCTTAATCTTCATTTAAGACAACTTTCTTCCTGTTTTTTTAAAAATAGATTTATAGTACACTAATTTCTAATTAAAAAAATTTTTATACTAAAAAATTATTTAAAAAAAAAAAAAAAACTATCCCAAACGAAGACTTAATAATAAGAAAAATTTTATAACCCCGCAATCCGCTAAAAATCATATTTTTCTCATACAATAATTTTATAATCTTATCAGAATTTACAATACATTAAAAATTTTAATTAAGGCAAAAAAAAAAAAAACATATACATAGAAGCAAAGCAATTTTCAATGATCTTTCAACGCATAATAAGCCGTGATCAAGAAGCCAAACTTCTTTTATGGCAAAACAAAATTGAAAAAATATTATAGCATGAGAAAGCTGGAGAAATAAGTGAATAATTTAATCAGAAAAAGATAAAATGATTGAAAAAAAAGTCCTATCTATGCAAAATATTGGGATATAGTACACTATAAAAAGGTTTCATTTAGAAGTTAAGGAGCTAAATATCTAATTTGTAAAACAAAGTCCTAAGACTGTAGAAGTTTACCTGATAGAAAAAGAGTCTAGTAGGAACTACTCATCATCATCATCGTCATCATCACCATTAGCCTTATCCCAATTATTTAGGGACAGCTTTACAAGGAACTACAAAAGAGGCCTAAACCAATTAATATCTGTTGCAGAGTAAACCCAAGGAGAAAGAAGCAAGAGCCATCATCTTCCCTTCGACCCTTTACCCTGAAGAACTGGAATGGAGGGTTAGAAGCTAGTGTACACAATGACAAAATCAGTACAATGGAAATTGAATCAAGAGGCAGAATTACAACAGAAAAATATACAAGATCAAAGTGCAAAACAAGCCCATCGATCGGCTATCACAATGATTTGATTCCACCGGTCCGAAGATCTTCAACAGTAATTTTAAAGTTCCCTGTAAGATGAATAGATTCTAATTATTACAAATAATGAACCATAAAGTTCTTTAAATATGAAATGGGTCAGTATAACCAACTTGAAAGCAGAAATAAAACTAATATAAATAACATTCAAGTCCCATTCACTAATCTTGGCTTGTATTTAGCCAACTTACACTTCGGTTTCGTTTGGGACGGCTTTCTTACTGCTTCTTAAAAAAGTGTTTTAGTACAAAAATTTTAATTTTTCTACTAGAAAATTGTTTTAAGCAGCAGTAAAAAAGCCGTCCCAAACGAAGCTTTCGTTTCAAGCTAAAAAGTTATCAGGAAAGCAAAAGAGAATGGAACTTTCAATATCATTTTTTTGGTCAAAGTTTCATAACTTAATGGTGTTCTCTTTTTATGTTAAATTAGTATAGCCTATCTTTTTATCTGCAAGATGTTCCAAGACTTCCTTCATGTTTAGAAAATATAACATTTCAACTTGTAACCTACCACAAAATTCAAATCCAAACAGAAAGAATGTCCTTTTTTGCAACTTCAAAAGCCATTTTAGGCTTTGTTTGAAATGGTTTTTAATTGCTTCTTAAAACAGCTTTTTAATACAAAAATTTTAATTTTTTACTAAAAAATTGTTTTAAAAAGCAGTAAGAAAACCGTCACAAACGAAGCCTTAGACGATCTTGAATCAGGAACACTGCACAAGAAAACAGGAAAGTACTTGCTACCTTGGTGGTATTTGCGGTGAAGAGGGTTGGTCTGGTGAAGATCTTGGAGATCCTCCTCTATTAGTACTATGCCTTGGATCATGTATTCTTTTTATTGGATTTCCATCAATGGGTCTTGGACCTTCATGATTGGACAAATGCACTGGTCCAAATGATCCAAACTCGAGGGATTCTGCAGATGGACCATAACCAACGCCCTGCTCGTATGGATAGAGCATCACAACAGAAGGGACAGAAGAACCAACACCATTGGAACCTCCGCCGGGTAGAGGATAAATGCCATATGGCAAGCTAGCAGAATTGTTTTGCAAGTTTGATGGCCTAAAAGAAATATTTTGCGCTTGATGAGGGGCGAACTGTTCATGCCTATATGAATCCCATTGTCGATTATCCGGTGTAACCAATCGATCAGACCTGAAGTTTGACCTCTCATTCTGATTTCGTGCATGACCGCGACCAGCGGATCGTGCTTTCGCATTAATCCAACTTCCTTCTCTGTCTGCCTGATCACCTCGGTCATGCTTGTAGCTGCCTCTGTGATTTCTTGAATTTGAGTATTGTCTCTCTCTGAAAGAAGCCTTCTGGAGATCAACCAAGAAATCAGTTGTAGTCATCACAAAGGGTTTTAACATCATATCATGAAAAGAGAATTGTAAACAAGAAAGCAGTAGACTTCAATGTTGGTTTATATCGGTCATATGATATTTATAAGCCGGGTGAACAGTAAAAATGTTTCTCATGATAGTATTATTCTTGCGTGTAAGTACTATGAAAGCTCGTTTCTTCAAATATCAAAAACAACAAAATTGCTAACAGAAGTGTAAATGTTCAGTGAAAATTTTCACATGCATATAACTTCAAATTTATGCCACCAGAACTGTGAAATCCCTAGCCATTGAAGAAATTAGGAGGTCATAGGCATCACTAATTAAATGCATCAACCATAAATCATTACCCTCAAACCTAATCCCAACTATTTACGGCAGGCCTTATGAATCTTCTTTCTCCATTCATTTCCCTAGAGTTCTAAATAAAGTGTTAATTTTTATTTTTTCTATTCTTAATCAAGTTACCTTTGGCCTACCCCTTTAACATCATCATCATCATCATCCCTATCCCTGCTATTTGAATTTGGTTTCATAAATTCTCATTTTTCATTCATTCCTAATGAGTATTATCTGATGTGTCAAATCTATTCTTTGCAAATCATTTCAATTTTCAAATAAATTATATCCAATAGTTACCTAAGGCTTACCCCTTTATCATCAAAATCATCCTTATAAAAACTAATTGAGCTTGGCTTTACAATCCTCATTTCCATTCAACCATAATGAGCACTGCCCGAGGTATTAACTTTTTCTTTGCAAACCATTTTGAATAGATTTTTCTACTTAAACATTCCAACTAATCTTATTGGTGAATCTTCAACCTCTTTTTTTTGTTACATTCCTATGTAGATAGGGAGAAGAAAAAAGGTGTACCCACAATGAAAGACATACAAATCTACATAAAAAAAATGATCAAGAAGCATGATCACTTAAGATATGCATTGTATGACGCACATTAGTGATACATAGTATGATCACATTATCATAGCCACTATCATCTAAAGCTATGCCAATCAATATTGAGTACAATACATAAGGCAACTTTAGAAAGCTTGAGAAAACATCATCATATATTTCTTAGCAACTTCTCTCAGTATGCTTATCATCATTGTATTCTAACCAAAATACCATCAGCTGTAAGCAAAAAAACTACAGGGATCAAGAATAGACAGAGTTAACTAAATTAATGAGTTCACAAATGTTTCGATACCTCAAAGATGCTATATGCCAAATTCCACTTTAGTAAATTTGTGGTGTAAAGATTGAGTTTTTCTATCAATTATTGCATTATAAGACATATTCAAAGTGCAGGATGTAAGAAAAATGAGATCCATGAGAAAACAATATCATCATTAAATTTCCAGAGAAACATGCAGCTTAATGATATCAACAGGTTTCTTAATCTGCATAAATCAGATATGGAGCTTGCTTCCCACGTTAGAAGTTTTGGTTTAGCATTTGTCAAACGAAAAGAATCACATGTGACCATCTTTAAACTATATAAAGCTGTTGTTATGGGCATAGGCATGGATTTCTTTGAATGTCGATCTTGCACCTCTAGTGCAGCTCCCATGTTAGGTGTAAAAAAATAAAAGAAATATTGAACCTGTCCACTTCTCGCTTGTGTTATGTAACAACATTAAGCCTTTATCATCCCACTATGTGGTTCTTCATTGTGTCCTGTTAAGAGTTAAATTCTCATTTAAATCTAATAAAAAAAGGTCATTTCTAATATCTTCTAATCAAGCCTTTTTAGATCTACCTCTATCTTTCTTAACATAGGCCAATCTACTCTCATAACCAGGTCATCGGAAGGCCAACATTTTATGTTACCAAACCATCTAAGGCGACTCTAAAAAAATTTATCTACCACTAAACCTACTTCAACCATTTCACATATATACTTGTTTCACATTTTATCTCTAAGAGTGAAGCCACTCATCCACTTAAGCATCCTCATCTTTGCAACACTTAATTTTATGCTTCTTTTTAATGGTCAACATTCTGCACCAAGAAGCACCGTAGGTCTCACCATCATCTTATAAAATTTCCAAGTTTGAGACGTACTTTTCTATCACAAAACAAGCCTGTTGAATTTCTCCATTTCAACCATCCAAAGATCTATTTCACCATCATTTTGAACAACAAATCCGAGATATCTAAAACATGTACTCTTCTTAATGACTTGATCGCCCAAAGTCAGAATCCCCCACACTAGATCAATTTTTGGGCAAATATCTTATTTCTTGGCAAGTTAAAAAGCAATCAACTGTTGCAAGATCTTCCACCGAAGCTGAGTATAAAGCCTTAGCGACAGCTGCATCCGAAGTAATTTGGCTACGACAACTAATTGAGGATTTTCATCTTCCTCAAATCGAGCCTACTACTGTTTATTGTGATAAAACTTTTGCCAATGCCTTCGCAAATAATCCAGTATTTCATGCTCAAACCAAACACATAGAGGTTGACTGCCACTTCATTCGACATTGTATTAATGCCAAAACATATCTCTGTTCATCATATATGCACAAATGATCAGCTTGCAGACATATTTACCATGCCTCTTCCTATTCTTCGTTTTAAACAACTATCCAGCAAACTGATTGCCCCGACTCCATCATCAGTTTAAGGGGGTTGTAAGCAAGAACGTTTGGCTTCTCCATGTGGCAGCTTTCTCAACACATATATGTAACTAGCTTCTTGTAATAAACTCTATATATAGTGGCTGAATTAATGAGAAAGGGTGAAGAAAATTACTCTCAAAGCCTGCTTTATTCCTCTGTTATTTTACTGTTTTTCCAGTTTCACTGGTACATTCCAAACATTCAATTTAATCCTTCAACTCACCATATTTGAATCGATCTGTTCCTTTTTTATGCTTCTTTGGATGAAAATTGGAGGAATGCTTTCTATAAGGGCACTATGGACATTTTATGGTCAATCCTATTAGTTTGAGCTATATCCTCATAAAAGCTTCCCTCAACAAATTTCTGTCCGAATAGTAGAGTTTATGATCAAATTGGCTAGGATTTGGTGAGTGGAGGAATTAAATTTAGCATCTAAAAAAGTTAGGGACTAAAATAGACACCTAAAAAGTCTAGGGATCATTTTGATCATTTGCTCATGCATATAAATATTGTTTTGGTGAACAGTCATTGACTCGAGCATTTAGAGTGAATAGGCATTGATTTGGCAAGTGAGAATTAACTTTGACACAATAAAAATTTTGTGGCTAAACCAAATGCACCTAAAAAATCTAGAGATCATTTTGATCATTATTCATAAAATATTGCTCAGGTGAATAGTAACCAACTCTAAAAGAATGGTCCTTGATAATCCATTAATCCTTCATCGGTATTGCATTAAATAGCAACCACTTAACATATAACCCAGAGTTTTATTCTCAAATATATTACAATTTAGGCATCACGAACCCTTCAAATTAACATTTTTTTCCGGTGCATTCACGCTGGGCATTGTTTCTATTTAAAATAAGTAAAGCAATCATGGAAGGTTACAAAGTAAAAGTAATCATCAAATTGAACATCTAAATGCATGGGCTCGACAGTAAGCAAAATATGAATGTTTCAAGATTTAAGCATATAGAAGACTTTGTACATCACAAGTAAACACTAAGAACTAAAATAAACAGTATAAGAGAGGAAATTCTTACTAGATTTGGGAGGTAAGTTCCAGTGCCACTTCGATATCTTGGTGACTCATCCCCATATCGGTGGAAAACACCAGAAGGTCTGCTAGGACCAGGCTGTAGAGGAGCGACTGGAACCAATCGAGGACCATATCCCATGACCTGTGTAAAGTTCATGTTAGCTGAATGTGGTCTACCAGGGCCATCCATGGGAAAATGACCCTGTAGATAAACTGGAGGCACCATTACAGGAGGAGAATAGGTTAATGGTCCATGGTTACGGGTGTTCTGGCAGAACCTTCCATATTGCAAATTTTGCCAATGGCTAGCAAAATCACTGTGGAGAATATCTGGTTTGTGTTCTTCATATGAATCTGGGGCTGTTGCACCTTTTGAGGTACTCAAATTCATGAGACCATCAAGTTGATCATAGTTCTCTACAGAATCAAAGTTCTGGTCAGACGAAGATGCATGAAGATGCTCCGCTTCATCATCCTTATCAACCAGATTTGTTGAACCATCAGCATTTGCCCCATCAGCCGGAAAATTGTATACTGGAACCATGGTTAAGAATGGGACTGGTGGACCTGTAGGATAGAATGTATATGGAATAACCCCAGAATTTTCAGCCAACTTCTGTCGAGAACCACCAACAAGCATTGGTGCAAATGGGATCATCGATTCTGCACCACTTATCTGTTCCTGTTCATATCCAGATAGCTGGCTCCTAGAATGCACGGGAATCAAAGGAGCTGATGATATGACACGCTCTTCCATATTGGCAGCTGCAGCTGATGTAGACGCCCAACCTCCACTTTCATCATCCTCATGTGATGATGAAGCAGGTTCTGATGCAACTTCATATTGCCGTTCACTCTTTGCTTTCCCACGTAGGGAATTTGTAACTGCAGTAGATGGGCTTCTTCCCCATTTGTTCCTTGTTAATATGGAAGGCTTCACATTTGCTCCATCCCTTGAAGTTTCAGAGTACAGATTACCTCTAGCAGAGCTAACCTGCAGCACTGGAATATGCCTCATCTTTGCATTTCTATCATTGTCAATGTCATTTGTTCCACTGCTTTTTTGTTGAAAAGCATTAGGATAATCATCTCTAGATACTTTATTTTCTGTCGCAATTTTTTTATGCCCTGACACTGAGTTATTTGTTGCTGATAAAGGAACATATTTAAATCGTCTTGGAGAAGAATGTTGCCTTTCATCAAAGCGGGGCATCTGGCCTCCATTATCAGTTTCAAAACCTCTGCCTGACCCAACATCATGACCATGCCATGCATCATGTTCCCCATCCTCTGGAATCATAGCATTCACATGAGGAATCTCATTGCCACTCTCAAGTTCATCTGAGTTTGACTTCAGGTTATTAACATTAGGAAAATAATGAGGAAACTGTGATGAAACAAAACCTTGAGGAAATTGCATAGTAGATCCCCAGGAAGGGTCAATCAAGGTAACCAAATTTCTCTGAGCATAACCCATTGAAGCAAGATAAGGAGAAAGAGGAAGAGGAGGATGAGGAGAACTAAAATGAATCGGTAGTTGGACCTGCCCAATAAAATTATGAACCCGTGAAGATGCCATCAAATTGATCATGTCCTGCTGTTCCTGCTGCTGCAACTCCAATGCATCAGAAACAGAAGCAAGTTCTTCCCCCACAGTGGTGAAACCAGTCTCATCATGATAGCTATTTGAGACACTATTAGAATCAGTAGCAGCCTCAAGGCTCTGCTGAGATGAACTTGGCCTAAAAAATGAAGGATCATCAACCGAAGACCTTGCACTTTGAATGCTTGAAACTTCAGAATTATTGTTTTTCCTTCTGCTTCCATATTCTGATCTTAAATGCTCACTGAATGCTTTACTTGCCTCTGCAACCCTACCAGTCCTCATTCGCGATGGAGCATTTACGGATGTCTCTGTTAATTCTGGACTTGATTGCGTCCTAGAGAATTGGAAACTAACCCGTTCGTCCAGGTCGGTATAATTGGGTCTTAAAATTTTCTGATTCTTGTCAGATTTAACAGGCTTGCCACAGTGAAGATTTTTTTCCGGATGATCAGAGTCTCTTGAATTAATTTGGTTTGAATTGCCCTTATGGCCTGGAGCGCGAGAAAACATGGAGGGATTGCTTGTCCTGTATGCATTTGGAGATTGTGGAGTCGTGTTAAGGACCTGAGAAACGGAACGGTGGAAAGCAAGGCTTCCTTTGGACTGATGGTCAAGACCAACCTGCGGTCCAATACTTCCAGTACTTTTGGTCAGGCTTGCAGTTACACCTGAATTTTTAGACTCAGCTGAAACTTTCTTTGAGGGTCTCAAAGAACGATTAGTTAGGGAAGGGGCATCAGGTCTATTACCTGTGCCATGCCTTTCCCACGTGTTCATAAAGAACTGATTGACTTCAGCAATCAGATCCTCCTTTGGACAATCTAGTAACCTAGCTAACCTTTTGGCTCCAAATGCAAATGCACTACGTATCCTATAGAAGTTGCCTGTTAAACAAGCATCCATGAAACAATAATGCATTCATTTATGAAAAAAAGCTTAATGAATTAAGTATAACAGAAAAAGCAGCCACATCCTTCAGAATTATTATAAAGCCCATCAAATGAAATTAGTAACCACCAGCTAAAAGCTGTGATTTACATATTAAAAACGGTATTTTACCTTCCTCCCAGATGACAGGCAAACTTTAGTGCATGAAATCATAAGAGATCAGAAGATATTCCCTTTGCAAGTTAACAGCTACTGACGTAACAAAATAAACTAGAATTTTGCATCTGTAGATGCAATCTGTTCACGAGTTTTAAAGCGCACAATGCTATAATATGGCAGGTGAAAGCAAGTGCTAATCCATGTAGAGGATACCACAATCAACATAAATTAACAAATCTAGACATGTTTTGGCAATAAAAAATCAACACTCAACTAATATCACACTAAACCAACCAGCTTAAACAAAGACTGGAGAGAGAACAGTCAACAACTTTGCCGAACTAATGAAAATAAACACAAATAAAATATATTCATAGCTTGAGACACATAGTTAAAGGTGGCCCAACCAATTGTGTTTAAACAGATAATACAGGAACAGGAAGATGGAGCAATTTGAATATAAAGATAGTTAGAATTCACTTCATGCACAAAAGAAATTCAAAAAAATCCATAGAAATGTCTGAGGAAAAGAAATGACAGATAAAGCAAGATGATTTTTTTATTCCATGGTTAGTTTATAAAACATAATTGTACAATGCAACATTGAATCGATAAAATAATTCAACTGCAAAGATATAATGTAACCACCATTAAACTCTTATGAAAAATGTAAAAAAGGCTAATCATGGTTTCAAGAATTCACAATCAAGGCAAATATCCTCAAAATCAGCTCCAAATCTTTGCTGGATAATTAAAAAAGTATCACAAAATCTAATGTCAGAGAAGATTACTCGAAATGACAATGATAGCATTGAATCCAGTTCTGAAAATTTCCATGCTTCAATTAGCATGCAAGTTAGTGAAAATGTCATAGAAGAAGAATATAATTGTGGCCTCTTATATACTACAGCATATGGCAGCAACTGAATAGCCCAAACACAAAAAGCACCCGGGTGGCCAACTGAATTAAGTATTGGTAACTAACATATCAATCTTTTAGACAGCTCCAAGTGCCAAAGCATCTTTGAATGAACAATATTCCAAATGAGTCCTCTACTAAGGCTTCGTTTGGGACGACTTTTTTATTGCTTCTTAAATTAAAGTTTTAGTTAAAAAATTATTATTATTTATTAAAAAGCCACTTTAAGAAGCACTAAGAAAGTTGTTCCAAACAAAGCCTAAGAGATTTTAGAAAGTTCTATGCATTCAGTGTAAGCCTCACACGCGTTAAAGCATAATGATCCAACAAGATGATATATAAACACCTTAAGGCACAATATAGTTCCTTAATCTGAATATTCTGCACGATGACATGACATGAAGCTACTTTCTATATCAATGAGCATGTTACATCTCAGTTTACTCGTTTTCAGTATATAATGAAGGTAAAAAATTCAACTGTATATTGCAAACAACCTAGAAAAGTAAATAATCAAAATCTTGGACAAATCAGCTCTTCGTGACTCATAGAACTTGACTTTCCCCCAAATATACAACAACAAAATGGATGTATTATCCGCTCAATTGCAAACAATATTGAGATTATTAAGTAGTTGAAATGAACGAACTGTATTGAATAAGGTTAACATCAGAGGATAATATCTTATTAACATCATCAAAAGCTGTTTAAGGAAATATAATGAATAAAAAAACACAAACAGTTGAAATCCATTCAATAGATAAAAGCAGGCTTCAGATGCAGTCTGCTTCCAAAATTGCAATCACAGTTTATAATAGTACCTTTACTGACACTCCGTCCAAGATTGTTGTTTGTACGTAAAGGATCAATTACATTGAAATGTTTGGATACAAATTGTTGACCTTGATTTTCTTGACTTGGAAAAACAGCATACACTGAACTGCAAGCCTGAAGGAAGAGTCCACTAAGCAACAATTCACCACCATCCTTCCGAGGAGATTCCGCTGTATAAGTTGTGGAATGAATTATGTAAGCATACACAAAGCAAAAATAGGCTAACTCAGTTGTGGTAATTAAATTGAACTAACCTGACATATCTGGAAGTGAACTGATTGGTACTGGTCCCCAAAGGCTAACACAAAAGTTGTCCCAGTCAAAATGACTAAAAAATTCTAGGAAACGATATAAGACCTGATATTTCATGAATAACAAAGATTAATGTATTGTTTTTTATTCAATAACAAAAAAAAAATCAGCAAACAGGGTATTACCTCAAGCGGTCCATTAAAGGAATTGTTAAAAACATGAAATATGTAAAGAACCAAAGTCTCTAAAGCATATGTTGAAATAAGCCCATGATGAGCACCAAGTATCCGACTCTCATAGTAGCACCAAGCTTTAATCAATATGATACTCCTCTTGAATAAATGGTTTTGATTTATCAGATGATCGATCTATGATAGTAAGGAACATGTTAGTACAAGGCTAAAAAGAAACTTTGTTCAAGTAAAGAAGTATGTCAAAAGTTTGTATTAATTGTTTCAAATCAATAGAAAAACCCTAACTCACCTCATCAAGGAAACATAGAGTGCATAACCCACCAACCTGATTGAAAGATATATCTACAACTATATTTTCTACGAGACACTTTATTATTTTAACCTGAAAAGGAAACCAAGAAGTTCATCAAAACCTGGCGTAGAAGGCAACAACTTAATACAATAGCAACGTTTAAATTGATAAAATTGAAAACAAAGGTTACATAAAGAAATTTCCCAACTCATGAAGTACATATATGCAGGACTGATTTTTTATCTTCATCCTTAAAAAAAATTAATTTTTGATCTTCATCCTTAATGCACTTCACTTGAACTAAATCCTTAATACTCCTATCTCTTTGTTTGGCTAGCTTATTTTGCTAAAATAAATTATATTTTGTTTAGTATGGGTTTATGTGAATAACTCCAATTTTTTATTAATATGATCATTATAGCAATTATTTTTAGTGATAAACTTATTCTTGTAACTAAATAAATATAGTATTACATTTTATAATGCTTATTTTTATTTTTAAACTTTCATTCACATGTACTTAGTGCACATACAATTATACTAGTATATATAATAGCCTTCTTTACATAGACAAACGCGGCTATAATATATTAACTATGGGGAATTTGATGAAGATAACTAAATCAACATTTGGGTATATTTTCACAACAATATCACATGACTCAAGGAAGTTGATTGGTAAAACATAAAAAAGCCAAGAATATGCACATGATCATAAGTTCCATTTTCAAATTAATGGTGCAAAAATCATTTCAACAAAGAAAGTGACATCAAATTGATAAAAGGACTTACCTCTGCTTGAATGTACTGGACTTCCTTAACACGAAAGTCAGCGCTCTCACTTTTTTCTTCGTTCTCAAGCACCTCACGTACTTCATTGGCCCAATTATCTTTCATATCTTCATCCTTATTGAATGCAGTCAAGTCAATATCCCCGTCAGGTAAATAGGTCTTCAAAGGTACTGACCCAAATGTGAAAACCTGAAAATCAATCTTATTTATTAAACCAAATAAAAAAAGCTCTTAGAAATGGTTGCCCAACCGCCATGGATTTAAATGACAAACAAAATGGAGAAAAAATTGTATGCAGCATAATTATGGATGCTGAAATTATGATAGTGGCCATCATTAGTGCAAAAGTAGCAATAAGATAAAAAAGAGAAAAAAATTTAAAGCTTTTTGCATATAGAAAGCACTCCAAAGTTACAAACAACAATATATGAAATGACCAAGATAAATAAAAAGCCAAACAATCACCCTATAAGACAAACATGTGTCAAGAACGCCTAATTACGGATATATGAAGACATCAATAAAAATATCACCAAAACTTATTCATTTGGATGAATGAAAAAGTAGCAGTATCAGGCAACCTTCTAACAGCACAAAAATACATGGCTGCAGATGAAGGAAAAAGTTGAATAAGAATATTGTGGAGATCAATGCCGGATGCCACCATCAATTTATCCAACAAAAGGTGGGATTCTCTCTCTCAGGGTTTAGGGTTGAATAAGAACCTCCTTTTTTATATTTCAGCACCAAAGTTCCGAGAAATATTTTTTAAATCAAAGACACTGGAATGTGTTCACTCGCAGTTACATCAGAAATTGTGTAATATTATGTACTTTTCTAGGGTTGAATAGTGTTATCATGCCAAACAATGACAAATGTACAGCAAAATTGATGCGCCTCATATGCAGTGGACCTGCAAGGCATTGATAAAAAAACATAAATCAACAATGCTTTGCTCCTTGAACTGTGTTCTCCAAAGCAATTTAAATGATATGATTAGCAAATCTAATTGAGTAAAGCAGAAAATGGGCTCTACTTAAGTGGCTAACTGATCTCTTAGAAAGGAATCCCTATACAAGCAATAATTTTGTTGGAAATTTCTAAATATCTCCACAGTCCTATTGCTATTCATCCTTAACTTACATATACTTAAAAATGCCTAAATTATTACCCCAAGTGAAAAAGGATGCCTATTCAATGATGCCCTTCATGATGGAGAACTTCATGGGGTCTAGGCTTCACTAACATTATTTATAGATTCCAAAGTTTCAATTTATACATTCCAAATGATAATTTAAAAGTTGCCAACAACTGAAATTCCACAATAAATTTGGGAACAAATGCAAAATTCTACAGCATTTGAAATTCACACCACATAAAAGGTAACGGACACACCAAATTTGACAAAATCTCAATTATGTGCACACACCAATCACGAAAAAGATCAAGAGAAAGAATAATGATAGAAATCACCAATTAGAAGATCTAGGTATCATGTCGGTGTAAGGAAAGTCCCTCCCACCGGGGAGAATTTAATCCCCAAAACCTGCAAAGCTTTTGAAGAATCCCTGTCGAACATCACACAAGAATTGAGAGGGAAATAAAATTATATTCAACAATTCAATATTTTTTTAAAAGATTTCATAACTCCAACACACCCAAAAATAAGCAATTCTCAAATCCTCCAAGATTGGGCATAATATTGCAATTTTCAATTAAGCCCACTTAAATACCATCAAGAACAGCATGTTCTGTAAATGGATAATTTTTCAACTTTAAAATTCATATTCCTAAAATAAAAGAAGTCCCGCACTTCCTCCTACAAGAGGGAAACTAATCAACCGAGCACAGCAATAGTAGTTGTATAAGAATAAATTTTCCTTTCGAAGTAGGCGAACACAACTAAAATTCCAAGAACTTGCCAAAAAAGCAAAGGATTAAAGCAAAACATAATGAAACACCAAATATTGCCCGAGATAAAACGAAGATACAATCACATAAAGAAAAACATGTGCAGCTTCGATAGGCAGAAATCTGGATCATGCTATAATGTCCAAAACAGATATCCACAAAAAGAAAAACCACAACTAGCACCTCCATAGGGTATAACTACAAGTCAAAGAGTTGAATCAAAATGAATTGCAATGGTAAATCAAACCTTAATAAGATCATCATCATAAGCATGTTTTAAACAAAATAAACTTTAAAACAAAAATAATAATATCTAACTGGATATTCTCAAAGTTTACTCTATACTTGTAATGAATATAGGCTTTTAGATTTCCATTACATCACCAACATCATCAATAATATACTTCATGGATAGATAAGGTTTATCTACTACATTTTTTGTACTCCTTGAATTGGTTGTTTGCACCGATAGAAAAAAATATAAAGAAGAACCACATTTTATTGGATCAAGCAATATTCAATTGTACTTTCAAAATCTTCAATAAACGTAACTCAATCATGTGAACTATTTCCCTTTATTTATTTATTTTTCTTCTCTTAGTTTATGATTATGGATTTAAAACACCATTCAAGTTTGTCGGATCTGATATATTAAAGTTTCCTTTGCATTAAATTTAAAGCGTTTGTATGGCTTTATTAATCATTTAAATTTTCCAACAGAAGGCCAATAAATTATTGACTAAATTGGATTTGAATGTTTTCAATTTTAATCAAAAGTAGCAAATAGTTATTTAAAATTAATAGCTTATGTAGCAGATAAAATTCCTTTTTTTTTTTTTTTTTTTTAAAAGTAGCAAATAGTTATTTAAAATTAATAGCTTATGTAGCAGATAAAATTCCTTTTTTTTTTTTTTTTTTTTTGTATTAGCTATTAGCATCTAAAACACCATTAAATTTGTATTGAAGACTTCTTGGCTCAGAAATTCTTGAAAACAATTTTGGTATTGGAGCCTCAGGTTATACTATAATGTTAACAAGAAGGGATATTAACATCAAGGTCAATCAACAAACCAACAAAGGGATGCAATTTTGATAGATCCACAAAAATAAATAATTAATTAACCTAAATGCAATTTTAGAAAAATCAATATAGCTATGATTCCAAACAATTTCACCACAAGTACAAAGGAACTAGGGATAATATTTTTGCCGTTGAATGTGAAGCCTAATTCTCATGCATTTTCAAATTGAACGGAAATGTTAAAGAAATTATTCAAAAATATTAACATGTTTGATTTCCAACAGATTAACTTTATTAAATTAATGAGATATACTCAAACACTTTGGCAAAGTGACAAAATAAAGTGTCACATATTTGGGTTGAAACAAAACCTAAAGTTTACAAAACATCACTTTGCATTCATATAACATAGAAATCAAATGCATGATCAACTTAATATCGTCAAACAATGTGACAAAAGTGTGACTAAATAGTTCAATTAGTTTGAAAATTTTGTTGACAAATAATATATGCCTAAAAATTACTTTGTTTTCAATATTTCATCAAAGATCTTAGGTACGAAACTAAATATGATTTAAGGCTTTAAGCTATAATTCACCAGAGAAAGTAGACAAAGGTTAACATAAAGATGCTGTGTTTGAAATTTATTTCAGGTCATTGTGCTATTCAGGGGCGGAACCAGCCTTAATTTTCATCATATTATTTTAATTTTTTAGGGGGGGGGGGGGGCAATTGCCCCCCCGGGAACACAAGGGTTCCGCCCTTGGTGCTATTTGGACTACAACTGTGCTTAGAATTTTAAAGAAAAATGATTCTACGCTTCCTAGAGAATCTTAAAAAAAATGCATCATTGTAGTTGAACCAATATCCCATAAGATATGATTATTAGAGATGTTAAAATCTAAGCATTATCATGACTACTTTGGTTGTTTTTATGAATCATCATCTTCCATTTATCTTAATTGCATGTTGCATAAGATATTTAGTATATTCCTAAAAAGTAATTAAGAGTAGCTTCTATCCTTGTTAAGTTACGTCTACCTTCTTTTTCCCTCTTGATATAATCTAGGAGCATTCACTACAAAACAAATAAATATTTTGTAAATACCCCAACTTGCATTATCATATTATATTGTATATTATCCATCTACATGATTTGTTAGTTGGAACTAAGCTATTAATCATAAAAATTATAAATCTATTATAAATCCTCACAGAAAATATATGAAATTCAAAGATGGTGATAAGGTCATGGTCCATCCAAATCAAGAAAGATTTCCTCTAAGAGCTCTCAAAGAATTACATCATAGAATGATATAAAGCTGAACAATGTATTAGGAAGAATGAATAAAGATTTGAAAATCAAGAATAATATAGTATAAACCAATTTTTCATATATCACATCGAGCAATATATCATAAATCATCAGCTAATGATTTGGATTCTTCTATTTTTCCACCTTTTGGTTTCATATCTAATGAAAAATATGCATACTTTCTAGACATTCATATCGACCTTGATCATGAAGCTAGTATTGATAAAATAATCATTCCACTATTGTTGGGAGATAACAGAGGTTCCAATGTAGCAAAAAGATGATCCCATATATCATGATGTATGAGTATTTCTTTATGAAATTCAACTACTATGAAAACCAATTAGAAGAATATAAATTTAACAATTTAATGAAGTAAATTCTTTCTAAGTTAAAATGAAAAGAAGTAGTTCATTTATGACTTATCCTTTAACTTCCTTCAAGGTAGTCCATCTTTATTTTTGTCTATACTTGTAAAAAACATCATGATAGCTAGTTCTCAGGATTGTATCTAGGCTTAACTATTTATCACAATTACAACTTTATTTTTGCAGGATTATACATGGGTGTGATTTTTCTCCTGCGGGGTTATAGGTATATTTCAGTGATTATACTCCTTCAACTACGGGCAACTAATAATGCTTCATCCATAGCTTCTACAATTTTTTCAGTGGTTTTCATGCAAGTGCAACTTTCTTGGTGAGCTTCTTCTACTTATACTTAGTTTGCAAAGTTTATAATGTGACCATTGGGCTTTTAGAGAAAACTAATATGTGGATTAATAACTTTTGTTTTTAGGTATTCATTAAGAAGAAGTGAAATTTGAAGAATTTCAAAAGAGGTTATTGTTAGACCGGTCCATTGAACCGGTCCACATGGGACCGGCCTAGGCGAACAGAGGCGGAAGTTCCGCCTCTCCTGTGTATGCCGATCGGAACACAAGTTTCCACATAACATTTTAGGAAAGATTTTTTAGGGATTTGGGAGGAAAATTTGAATGTATGGACTGTTTAGGGATTCCTTTTGGATTGTATGCATTAAATAGTTTGTTTTCCTAGGGTTAGGGCATCTTGAATTTGGTTGAAATTTGAGATCTCTTATTTTTTTTTTTTTTTTTTGCTCTAGTAGCGTCTAGAGATTTGGGAGAGAAAGATCATCCTCTCGAATAGAGGATCAATTGTATCTTGGTATTTTTCATCTGTATCTTTGATTATTACAATAAAACTATTGTTTTTCTAGTCTTCGTTGAGTTTGGAAGAGTTTTTTTGCTGTTTTTCTGAAATTGATAGGATTTACTGGAAATCTTCAAGTGTTTCCTATCAAATTGGTATCAAAGAAAATCTTGGGACCGTTGGTGGGCTACTTTTGTGAATTTCAGCCATTGTTCTTGGGCTGGTGGAGGAGGAAATTGTTGTTTTTAGGGTGAAATCTAGATTTTTTAATATACAAAAATCTGGGGATTGATGGCGGCCAAGAAAGTGGATGCGTTGGAGGAGAGACTTGAAGGGAAAATGAACCAAATTAAGACCACGGTGGATGACAGAATTTCCTCCATGGAAGGGAAAGTAGCTGACTTACGGGACAAGATGAAGAAGATGTTAGAATTCCACAGCCAAACAGCGGCTTCAGAGGCGAGAGGGCCAAAAGGAAAGAATACGAATTCTGAAATTCGTAAGGATGAACATGAGGTGGAGATCGTAGAGGGAGAAAGTAGAAGACCCCATCTAGAGCCTTTCTAGAGGGAGGATAGAGGAGGAAAGTACAAGAAAATGCATGGGTATGGGGGCAGGAGCAAAGGGTGTTGAATGGGAACGCAGGGAGGGATATTATGGTCGTCGATGTGCTAATTTTGAAAGAAGGAGAGGGGAATTTGAAGAGGTTTTGGGTATGAAAGGGCAAGGGAAGATCAGGAGACTTGGTGAGTGCCAAGAACTTTGGAAAAGGTAAATTATGGAGGAATAAGGGGAAAATGGGGAGATCAGAAGGTGAGGAAGTTGAAGATGCCCATTTTCGAAGGGGGTGACACACATGGTGGATATATAAGATAGAAAGGTACTTCGTCATCAATGGGTTGATGGAGGAGGAGAAGTTGACAACAATATGCTTATGTCTGGAGGAGAATGCGCTATCATGGTACCAGTGGAGGGGGACCAAATGAGACCCCTACAGAGCTGGAGAAAATTCAAAGATTGTTTATTAGAATATTTCCAAGCCGACATGGGAGGAGACTTCTATGAGCAGTTCTTTGCACTGGTGCAGGACGGATCAATGGCAGATTACCGTGAGCGGTTTGAGCATCTGGCCAATAGGATGGAGCGATTCCCAGAGACACCATTGGAGGGGAGCTTCATGAAGGGGCTCAAATCAGAGATCAGAGCGGCGGTGAATGTCATGAGGCCTCGTGACTTCGGAAAGGCCATGGAGTTGGCACAATTAGTGGAAAATCAAAGAAATCAAGAGAGGAGAGTCAGGAGCAGCAATTCAGGAGGCTCTTACATGATAACGACCACTCTTTTGGAACCCAAGGAGCCTGCAACAGGCAACACTAATGAGACTCCTAGGGAGAATCCAACAAGAGGAGGAAGTGAAGGAACTTCAAAAGACTAATGGAGAGGGAGATGCAGGAGAAGAGGGCGAAGGGACTATGTTTCAGATGTGATGAGAAGTATACTCTATGCACAAGACACAAGTGTAGGGATTGAACTCTTCAGGTTCTCACCGTCTGTGATGACGAGGAAACTAAGGGAGATAAGAGTATGGGAGAGAGAGATGGAAGACAAGCTGCATCTAGACGTGATTGTGGTCTCCCTGAATTCAGTGGTAGGATTCACTATGAATCATACCA
This sequence comes from Dendrobium catenatum, assembly GCF_001605985.2. Lineage (NCBI taxonomy): Eukaryota > Viridiplantae > Streptophyta > Magnoliopsida > Asparagales > Orchidaceae > Dendrobium > Dendrobium catenatum. Next base: position 991,390 of record NW_021573316.1, read on the forward strand.
TGAAGGTGAAGGGGTAAATAGCATACAAGGAGGTGGTGTTGTTGATTGACAGTGGGGATACCCAGAATTTCATCTCCAACCAGGTCGTGGACCAATTGGGGTGACATTGGTGGATACAGGGTGTTATGGAGTGATGATGGGTACAGAGAAGGTGGAGATAGGTCAAGGGATAAGTAGGGGAGTATTGTTGATCATACATGGGGTTCAGGTGAGGGAGTATTTTCCCCTATTGGAGTTAGAGATCACTGATGTCATCCTTGGGATGAAGTGGTTGCAAACATTGGGGGACACCAAGGTCAACTGGGAAGCATTGACAATGGAGCTGATGGTATAAGGGAGAAGTGTAGTGATTAGGTGAGATGCAGGGCTCGCCAAAACCATGATATCACTTAAAACCAAGGTGATGAGCATACAGGAGGTGGGGGGAGGTTATCTGATGGAACTATATAGGCTGGACGGATCAGATTAGAGGAGGGCGGGGACATTCCTCTTTCAGTGCAGCCATTGATTCAGTAGTTCAGTGAGGTTTTCCAGCCGCCTCAGAGGCTGCCTCCTCCACGAGAACACGAGCATGCTATCATCTTGAAGGAAGTAGTTTCATATCTCAGTGTTCATTTGTATCGTCATCCCCAAATCTAGAAGGATGAGATCGAAAGATTGATTAGGAAGATACTGGAAGCAAGGATCACTTAATCTACTATCAGTCCACTTTTCAGTCTAGTGTTATTGATCAAGTGCTTTAGCAATAGTTTCCTTCGTTCCTCCTTAAAGACAAGGTGACAAAGTGGCTCTTTGGGAGGCCACGGGACCGGCCCGGGCGAACAGAGGCGGAAGTCTCGCCTCTCCTGCGTATGCCAATAGGGCCGCAAGTTTCCACAGAATATTTTAGGAAGGATTTTCAGGGATTTGTGAGGGTAATTTGAATGTAGGGGCTGTTTAGGGATTTCCTTTTGGATTGTATGCATTAAATAGTTTGTTTTCCTAGGGTTAGGACATCTTGAATTTGGTTGACATTTGAGATCTCTTAGGTTTAGGTTTTTTTTTTCTCTAGCGATGTCTAGAGATTTGGGAGAGATAGATCCTCCTCTCGAATAGAGGATCAATTGTATCTTGGTATTTTCCGTCCGTATCTTTGATTATTGCAATAAAAACTATAATTTTTCGTATTTCGTTGAGTTCAAAAGAGTTTTCTCGCTGTTTTTTCTGAAATTGATATGATTTCCTTAAAATTTGCAAGTGTTTCCTATCAATTATCTACTTATTAGTTAGAAAGATCCCTTTCCTCTTTTAGACCTCTTTCTTGTTCTATTCATTTGTTTTTATTAATTGAAAATGTGATAGAATTTTTTCAAATCTTATAATCTAGTACTCTTTCCTTTGCACAAGATTTCAAATTGTTTGACTTCTATGATCCTTAACTTCTTCATCATTAATTTTTAGTTGAGGAACAAAATATTTTCTTCCAAGATATCAATCATTTCAATTTTCATCAAATTGTAGGGTGAAGAAAACGCAAATTGAACACATAAATAAAGATTCCTAAATTCATAATCTATGAAGTAAACACAAACTATATGAAGGCAAGAAAAGTCTATTACATATGAACAAAAAACCTCTGAGTAATCAAAGTCATTAAGGAAATAAATAGATGAAAGGACCAAGAAGGCCTCTCAACTATTTTGGATGACCATTAGCCTCAATCTATGTAAAAGATTCCTAAATTCATAATCTATGAAATAAACACAAACTATATGAAGGCAAGAAAAGTCTATTACATATGAACAAAAAACCTCTGAGTAATCAAAGTCATTAAGGAAATAAATAGATGAAAGGAACAAGAAGGCCTCTCAACTATTTTGGATGACCATTAGTCTCAATCTATGTAAAAGATCAAATTTAGTCCAAGCAATACTTAAATAGGAGCCCAAATAGTCATGTCCTCAAAAGCAATGGAAATTGGAGTTAAAGTTGATGGATAATACTAAAATGAAAGTATTTTAGAAATATACATCTTCTTGAAATTTTTATAAAATTTAATTTCCTACATATCTTTGTTTCCCCATGTACATCAGCTAGAAATCATGAGAAAAGCATTGGTGCAAACATTTTAGGCAAGTTAGTTAACGCAAAAAAGGCACATAATCAGATAGGAATACATTCAAAATTTCTGATAGCCACATTTTAGAAGAATTTAATGAGGTCAAATAAATTGCATCCATATGTTGCACTATTTAAAAAAAAAAAAAGTATTGATCAGTTACTACACTAACCTCATGGTCAATCTAGTTAACTTAAGAAAACATTGACATTAGCTATGACAATAGTACTAAAGTAAATTTCTTGTGGAATTATGAAAACCAATGAGTATCCAAAAGAAAACTCGCCTCACAGGAGAAACGCTCCGTAATTAGCTTCTGGACATATTTGGCCACATCATTTCTGCGCTCCTCAGATGGTATGTTAGGTTGTATACAAGCAAGCAGTTCGTCAGTTCTCTCTTCGGCCTTTGCCCAGCGCTCCTCATCAAGCACCCTAGGCACATTGCCGGCTTCATTGGGCAAAAGACCATTGAGCAGTAGGCCACCTGGATGTGACCAGGCTTCATTCCCTCCCATATAAAACTGGTGCAGATTTCTTAAATCTCGCCGTCTCACCTTCGCTTTCACTTCTCCTCAATATAGCAATATCAAGCACAGCATATTACCTCCATTTAAATGCAATGTACAGGTAAAACGGACAGGAATGGCTATGATTTGACCTAAAACCAAAGTGAAGAGCTGTGGAAACCCTAATATCTAGATTTAACAGAATGAACTACCAGATCAAACATTTCCTTTTCTTCCCCGTATAAAAAAGTTCCAAAAGCCTAAAGAATATAAAAAAGACACTCTTCTGTCAGAATCCTTTCGCGTTAGAGCCCAACAGCACGACGAAGAACGGAGGGAAGAAGAACCCAGCAATAAAGTCAAAAGCAGACTCCTTTTTCCTCGGAACCACCCACCGACAAGATACCCCTTCTAATCAAACTCCCGATCAGCAACAGAGATCGTGAAAGAAGAAGACGATGAACAAAACCCTAACAAAGCGCAGCAAAATGATAGTCCTCCAGATTTTGCAGCTGTAGACCAGCACTCCTTATACGATCTCGAGATTACCGATCCTCGAAGAATTACTTTCTTCTGGGTATTCTATGTCGCTCGATGCGATCAGGCGAAACAGAACCGCAAGAAGATTAAACTAGAACTGATGCAGCCAGACGACAGAGAGACAGAGACCGAAAGCGAAAGCCGAAAGAAATTGAGAAAGAGGAGGAAATGAGAAGGCCACAGCGATTGGCTTCGTAAGTTGTAACGTTGTTTGATGCTGGTGGAGGGGGTGTGATCAGACGGCCCGGATGCAATCATGGCCGAATGCACTAATCTTGATGATAATGAAATTATGAAATGAAAATATGAGCAGCAGATAAGCTTTTCAAATATAAGTATGGGTGCTATCCGGGATGTGCTACATCTGGCTTGTCTCCTTTCTTCTTAATAATTAGTATTTTTTTATTGGGGATTTTGTGATTTACATATATATAACACATAAATTTATGAGATTTATATATTTAACATCTAAATTTAATTATTAATGAAATATAACACTATTAACTCCCATCAATAACTTTTTCTTGATGACAAAGAGCCAGTCACAAAGGATTCTAAAGAGACAAATTCTGATCTCATTGGAATCATTTGAAAGAGAATTTATATATATGATACACAGAAGTATAAGTTTTTTTTATATTTAATATATGAAATATTAATGTAATTAGCATAATACTTCATTAGCTCTCGTTAACAATCTTATAATTGATGACAAAGAGCTAGCCACAAAAGGTTCTTTATTGTTGCATCACGATTTGATTGTAATCAGTCAAATGAAGAAGCAATATATTGAGATCGCAAAATTATTACGTGCGGTCAGTGGATGTCGTTCGGAGGCCAATCAGGACGTGTCATGTCGCTAATACACTGTGTATCGTTACTGTGTACTGATGTGTATCGGGTGACGTGGCTCATCCAGATTGACCTCCGACCAAGATTAGTGCATTCGGCCATGATTGCATCCGGGCCATCTGATCACACCCCCTCCACCAGCATCAAACAACATTACAACTTACAAAGCCAATCGCTATGGCCCTCTCTCTCTCTCTCTCTCTCTCTCTCTCTCTCTCTCTCTCTCTCTCTCTCGCGCGCGCGCGCGCCTGGTTGCATCAGTTCTGGTTTAATCTTCTTGCAGTTCTCTTTTGCCTAATCGCATCGAGCAACATAAAAAACCCAGAAGAAAGTAATTCTTCAAGGATCGGTAATCTCGAGATCGTATCAGGAGTGCTGATCTACAGCTGCAAAATCTGGAGGACTATCCTTTCTGTTGTGCTTTGTTAGGGTTTTGTTCATCGTCTTCATCTTTCGTGATTTTTGTTGCTGATCGAGTGTTCGATTAGAAGGGGTATCTTGTCAGTGGGTGGTTCCGAGGAAAAAGGAGTATGCTTTTGACTTTATTGTTGGGTTCTTCTTCCCTCCGTTCTTTGTCGTATTGTTAGGCTCAAACGCAAAAGGATTACGACACAAGAGTGTCTTTTTTATATTCTTGAGGCCTTTTGGAACTTTTTCATACGGGGAAGAAAATGAAATGTTTGATCTGGTAATTCATTATGCTAAATCTAGATATTAGGGTTTCCACAGCTCTTCACTTTGGTTTTAGGTCAAATCATAGCCATTCCTGTATGTGTTACCTGTACATTGTATTTAAATGGATGTAATATGATGTGCTTGTTTTCTGAGGGTTATTATACTGCCGATAATTTCGGTGGTGTATTATTAAACACCGGCGGTTAATACCATCGGTCAAACAGCTGGTTTAACCACCGGTAATTCCAACAGTTATAAGACCGCCGGAATTACCGCTGGTAAACACCAATTTTCCTGTAATGATGTTATTTATTAAAAAATAGTATTTTTCTCATGGTTGTTAATGAATTAAGTTCAAACAAATTGTAACCAATTTGTAAAGTAATTCCATTGCCTTTTTCTTTCGAACCTAACTTCTCCTATGAATCTCCAAATCCGACAATGGTCCTCTCCAATATATGTACTATGGCAGTCCTTGAAAAGGATGTGAAGATCCTCTATTATAAAGTTCTATAGAATATAAGATCTCCCTAAATCTTCATTGGTAGTCAAAGCTAAGAGGATGATCCCGTCTCCCGCATGATCGCATCACCTCCATTATATCACTGCGTTTTTACGGTTCAGATAGCCGAGTCCTATTCACGACTAACGACTATACATCATTTCATCACCCTACATCTCTTTTATTCTATAGAACTTTATAATAGAGGACCGAAGAAGTTCACATCATTTTCAAGGACCACCGGAGTACATATATTGGTGAGGACCACAGTCGGATTTGAAGATTCATATGCGAAGTTAGGTTCGAAAGGAAAACAATGCATTGCACATTTGGGTAGAACCTACCACCTCTTATTCAATATTTCTTCTTTATTTTTTTTATTAAGCAATTTTGTTGTAGTTTTATTAATTTTGAATTTTACTCTACAATTGGCTTCCTCTTCTCATGGTTTTTCATTTTTATACATGTATGAACTCTTGCAATAATATTGTAAATCCTAGAGAATTTTATGGAAGACTTAAAATAATTATCTAGGTCTATGAGGTGTTGAAACTATTGCATTAATAATGTGATATTTAAATCAATACAGACATCCTCTATAGGCATTAATAAAAATGATCAGAAATTAAGTACATTAGGAAAATTTCCTATTCACATATATATATATATATACACAAAAGAAAAAGTGCTAGGTTATAAAATCTGAAAAAAAAATTATCACATTTTCAATTAATAAAAATAAAGGAAGAGAATAAAAAGAAAAAGAAGGAAAACAGAAAAGGGATCTTTCTAACTAATAAGTAGATAAACTTTTGACCAAGGAATGAATATCTACAAAGGCTTTAGGACTTATTAAATACCTAAAAGCTAAGGTTATTAGTTCACATATAATTTTTCATTAAATGAAGAAGTTTGATACACAAATTGTGAAACCCCTTTGAGTAAAAGAAGTCAATTTCTTAAATAACGAGGCGCCATTTAGTGTAATTGTCAAAATTCCATTTAAGAAATTCCACAATTAAGCGTGTTCAACTCGGATAAATTATGGAACGGTGTCGCCTGGAAAGTTACACCAATAGCATAAAATCGTGAGACCCTTAGGCCAAAGTGGATAATATCTCGATGGTTATAGTTGTTAACATGTTCCACGGCTGAGCAGAACACAAGTATCAATCCACTATCATGTGTCAACTAGTTGAGCAGAAGTCTACCAACGGCTTTGGCAGAGAACGTTCTCTACTATCTTTAACTTATGTTCTTTGTTATGATTATCATTAGCTAGAATTCAATATATATGCATGTATTGCACTGTTCATGGTATGAATGGAAAAGCACAGAATTACTCTCATATTCGATTTTGTGCTATGTTCTGTTTTCCCTGTTGTGCAGATAAACTCATAAACCCTGAAGGTTTTTCATGGTATCATAGCCTTTCTAGGCCTTACGGCTTTATCTTCTTCGTTTTTTTTTGTTTTCTTCCATTCTCTGCCAAATCCGTTGGTAGACTTCTGTTCAACTAGCTGACACATGATAGTGGATTGATACTTGTGTTATGCTAGCCTTAAACCAAAGCAACATTTTAACCTCCAGCATCAACTTGTCCAATCCAGTGATCCAACTTGTTATTCAGCTGCAATTAAACACCAATGCTGGAGAGATGCAATGTCAGCCGAATTTAAGGCTCTTCAAACTCAGGGGACTTGGGAATTGGTCTCTCCACCATTAGACCAATCTATTTTGGGTTGCAAAAGGATTTATAAGACCAAACATCATTCAAATGGATCTGTAGCTAGATATAAAGCCCGGCTTGTTGCACAAGGCCATCGTCAGGAATATGGCATTGATTACACTGAAACATTTAGTCTTGTAGCTAAATTCCCTACAATCCGGTTGTTTATCACTGCAGCCGTGCATTATAAGTGGAAAATTACTCAACTCGACATCTCAAACGCCTTCTTACAAGGTGATCTAAATGAGACGATTTATATGCAACAACCAATTGGTTTTAGATATCATCAACATCTTGATTTTGTTTGCCGGCTTCATAAGGCCATTTATGGTCTTAAATAGTCTCCTAGACAGTGGTTTTCAAAATTAATGACATACTTACAAACTCGGGGTTTTCAGCATAGCAATGCTGATCCTTCTCTACTCATTTACAATCATAATTCATATCTCATCTACCTTCTTGTATATGTAGATAATATTTTGGTTACAGGGAATGATGCATCGGTTCTTCAGTCTTTCCTTCAGCATCTGCATCAGCAATTTCAGGTCTGACATTTAGGTGGCTTGAATCAGTTTCTCGGCATTCAGGCTATTTCTACGGATTCTGGATATCATCTCAATCAAACTGCATTTGCTGTA
>NW_021573316.1:999031-1049899 GCF_001605985.2 Dendrobium catenatum
TGGATCTCATTGGAATCATTTGAAAGAAATTATATACATGATACACAAAAAGTATAATTTTATATTTATATATATAAATTGTTGCGTGCTAGAATATTACCGCGGTAGAGTTTAAAATATTCATCTTAGCGATTGCCAACGAGCTATTCCGCACACAAAACAGAAAAGAGAAGTGAACACCAAAGGTTTTTACGTGGAAAACCCAAAAAAGGCGGAAAAACCACGGGCCTTCGCCCAGTGCAAAATTCACTAGGAATTTGTTTTGAAGTACAAAGGTTGATCCGTCTATAAAATCAAGACGGAATCAATTTACAATCAACTTCTCACAAAGTTACAAAGTTATGCAAAATTCCCAGGCAATTCCCGAAGATCCGGCCAGAGTTCCGGCGTCTTCAGGGCGGCAGGAAGAACTCCGGCGTGGTCGAGGAGGTGGGGAATCTCCTTTTCCTCTTTCTCCTCTCCCCCCCCCCCCTAGTGTAGAATGAGGCTTATTTTTAGTTTTCTGAGTGGTGTAGCCCTTAAAATAGGCGTAGATCAAGGGCGAATGGGAGATGGTTTTGAGATGGACGGCCGATTATCGAATCCTTTTGATTCATTACCACCGTTCGTTGGTCATTTTGAAGCCCTTAATGATGTCGGAATTCAAATTGATCTTTCGGGATCGTTGGATTCGTCTCGTTCGAGCCGGTTCGATCCGAGTATAAGCTCGTCCAAAATGGACCGTTTGGTAACTCAAATGCGTTATGAACCTCTCCAACAGCGCTTGAACCCTATGATTCGGACTCATTTGGGCTTGGATTGGGTTATCTTGGTTGTCGTTGGGTTCGTTATTTCCGAGACGCTCAGTTTGACTGTAGGCTCGCTGAAATCGGGTTCTCATATTGCTCCCGACAATTAATTTTTTGAAGTTTCCAACTAGCTTTGCCTCGAGATTCGTGCCCAATCAAATAATTTTTGTGATGAATGTATCAAAAATATTAATGTAATAGCATAAATACTTCATTAGCTTCTCGTCAATAATCTTATCATTTATGACATAGAGCTAGTCACAAAAGGTTCTTTATTGTTGCATCACGATTTGATGTAATCAGTCAAAATGAAAGAAGCATATATTGAGATCCAAAATTTATTATGTGCGGTCAGTGGATGCCGTTCGGAAGCCAATCAGGACGCGTCGGCGTCACTAATACATCGTGTGTATCATTACTTGTGTACCAGTGTGTATCGGGTGACGTGGGCTGATCCAGAATTGACCTCCAACCTAGATGACTGCATTCGCCATGATTGCATCCGGGCCGTCTGATCACACCCCCTCCACCAGCATCAAACAACGTACAACTTACAAAGCCAATCGATTTGGCCTTCTCTCTCTCTCTCTCTCTCTCTCTCTCTCTCTCTCTCTCTCTCTCTCTCTCTCTCTCTCTCATCTCTCCTCTCTCCTCTCGGTCTTGTGCATCATTCTAGTTTAATCTTCTTGCAATTCTCTTTTGCCTTATCACATCGGGCGACATAAAAACCTCAGAAAGAAAGTAATTCTTCAAGGTATCGGTAATCTCCGATATCGTAACCAGCGGGCTGGTCTACAGCTGCAAAAAATCTGTGAGGACTATCCTTTTTTGTTGTGCTTGTTAGGGTTTTGTTCATCGTCTTCTTTCTTTCGTGATTTCTGTTGCTGACCGGTGTTCGATTAGAAGGGTATCTTGTCAATGGGTGGTAAGAAAAAGGAGTATGCTTTTGACTTTATTGTTAGGTTCTTCTTCATCCGTCTTCGTCGTGTGTTAGGCTCAAACGCAAAAGGATTACTGACACAAGAGTGTCTTTTTTATATCTTGAGGCCTTTTGGAACTTTTTCATAACGGGGAAGAAAATGAAATGTTTGATCTGGTAATTCATTATGTTAAATCTTAGATATTAGGGTTTCCACAGCTCTTCACTTTTGGTGTACATGTATACATGTATTTAAATGGAGGTAATATGATGTGCTTGTTTTTTGAGGTTATTATACTGCCGATAATTTTGGTGTGGTATAATTATATAAACACCGGCGGTTAATACCAGCGTCAAACAGCTGGTTTAACCATGGGTAATTCCAACGGTTATAAGACCGCCGGAATTATGCACCGATGTAAACACTGATTTTCCTGTGGTGATGTTATTTATTAAAAAATCAATATTTTTCTCATGGTTGTTAATGAATTAAGTTCAAACAAATTGTAACCAATTTGTAAACTAATGCCATTTGCCTTTTTCTTTCGAACCTAACTCCTATGAATCTCCAAATCCGACAATGGTCCTCTCCAATATATGTACCTGGTAGTCTTGAAAAAAGGATGTGAACAGCTTCGATCCTCTATTTATAAAGTTCTATAGAAAATAAGATCTCCCTAATCTTCATTGGTAGTCAAAGCTAAGACATGATCCCGTCTCCCGCAGGATCGCGTCACCTCCATTATATCACTGCATTTTTTACGCGTTCAGATAGCCGAGTCCTATTTCACGACTAACGACTATACATCATTTCATCACCCTACATATCTTTTTATTATATAGAACTTTATAATAGAGGACCGAAGAAGTTCACATCCTTTTCAAGACCACACGGAAGTACTTATATGGTGAGGACCACAGTCGGATTTGAAGATTCATATGCGAAGTTAGGTTATGGAAAGGAAACAATGCATTGCACATTTGGGTAGAACCTACCACCTCTTATCAATATTTCTTCTTCTTTTTTTTTATTAAGCAATTTTGTGTATTTTATTAATTTTGAATTTTACTCTACAAGTGGCTTCCTCTCTCATGGTTTTTCATTTTTATACATGTAATGACTCTAGCAATAATATTGTTAAATCCTAGAGAATTTTATGGAAGATCTTGAAAAATAATTATCTAGTCTATGAGGTGTTGAAACTATTGCATTAATAATGTGATATTTTAAATCAATACAGACATCCTCTATTAGGCATTTAATTAAAAATGATCAGAAATAAGTACAGTTAGGAAAATTTCATATTCACAAATTGATATATATATAATATATATATATATATCATAGAAATATCACACAAAAGAAAAAGTGCTAGGTTATAAAATCTAAAAAAAATTTATCACATTTTCAATTAATAAAAATAAAGGAAGAGAATAAAAAGAAAAAGAAGGAAAACAGGAAAGGGATATTTCTAACTAATAAGTAGATAAACTTTTGATCAAGGAATGAAATTCTACAAAGACTTTAGGACTTATTAAATTCCTAAAAGCTAAGGTTATTAGTTCACATATAAGTTTTCATTAAAAGAAGAAGTTTGATGCACAAATTGTGAAACCCCTTGAGTAAAAGAAGTCAATTTCTTAAATAACGATGCGCCATTTAGTGTAATTGTCAAAATTCCATTTAAGAAATTCCATAATTAAGCGTGTTCAACTCGGATAAATTATGGAACGGTGTCGCCTGGAAAGTTACACCAATAGCACAAAACCGTGAGACCCTTAGGCCAAAGTGGATAATATCTCGATAGTTATAGTTGTTAATGTGTTCCACGGTTGAGCAGAACACAAGTATCAATCCACGATCATGTGTCAGCTAGTTGAGTAGAAGTCTACCAACGACTTTGGCAGAGAACGTTCTCTACTATCATTACCTTACGTTCTCTGTTATGATTATCATTAGCTAGAATTCAATATATATGCATGTATTGCACTGTTCATGGTATGAATGGAAAAGCACATAATTACTCTCATCTTCGGTTTTGTGCTATGTTTTGTTTTTCCCTGTTGTGCAGGTAAACTCTGAAGGTTTTTCATGGTATCAGAGCCTTTCTAGGCCTTACGGCTTTATCTTCTTTGTTTTTTTTTTTTTTCCCATTTTCTGCCAAAGTCGTTGGTAGACTTTTGCTCAACTAGCTGACACATGATAGTGGATTGATACTTGTGTTCTGCTAGCCTTAAACCAAAGCAACATTTTAATCTCCAGCATCAACTTGTCCAATCCAGTGATCCAACTTGTTATTCAGCCGCGGTTAAACACCAATGCTGGAGAGATGCAATGTCAGCCGAATTTAAGGCTCTTCAAACTCAGGGGACTTGGGAATTGGTCTCTCCACCATTAGACCAAACTATTTTGGGTTGCAAATGGATTTATAAGACCAAACGTCATTCAAATGGATCCGTAGCTAGATATAAAGCCCGGCTTGTTGCACAAGGCCATCGTCAGGAATATGACATTGATTACACTGAAACATTCAATCCTGTAGCTAAATTCCCTACAATCCGGTTGTTTATCATTGCAGCCGTGCATTATAAGTGGAAAATTACTCAACTCGACGTCTCAAACGCCTTCTTACATGGTGATCTAAATGAGACGGTTTGTATGCAACAACCAATTGGTTTCAGAGATCATCAACATCCTGATTTTGTTTGCCGGCTTCATAAGGCCATTTATGGTCTTAAATAGTCTCCTAGACAATGGTTTGCAAAATTAACGACATACTTACAAACCCGGGGTTTTCAGCATAGCGATGCTGATCCTTCTCTACTTATTTACAATCATAATTCATATCTCATCTACCTTCTTGTATATGTAGATGATATTTTGGTTACAGGGAATGATGCATCGATTCTTCAGTCTTTCCTTCAACATCTGCATCAGCAATTTCAGGTCTGACATTTAGGTGGCTTGAATCAGTTTCTCGGCATTCAGGCTATTTCTACGGATTCTGGATATCATCTCAATCAAACTGCATTTGCTGTAGTCATTCTTCATCGGGCAGGTTTACAAAATTGCAAACCGGTTGTCACACCATTTTCCCTCAAATCTCAGCTGGACAGCAGTTCTTTTCAGCCACTTCAAATTCAATGCAATTTAGGCAACTTGTGGGAGCATTGCAATTTCTAACTATCATGCGGCCCGACATATCCTTTGCAGTTAACAAATTATGTCAAGCCATGCATTCTCCTCACCAGTATGATTTCCAAGCTCTCAAGCACTTGCTTCGGTATCTTAAAGGTACGACTGATTTTGGTCTTCCTATTACAAGCACATCCACATCACTAAGAACTTATGCTGATTCCAATTGGGCCGGAGATCCACTCGATCGTAAATCTACTACTGGTTATTGTTGTTTCATTGGTGACACTCTTCTATCTTGGTGTGTCAAAAAGCAACCCACGGTGGCTCGGTCTTCTACTGAAGCTGAGTATAGGGCATTGGCAACGGCCGCAACTGATATAATTTGGCTTCGTCGGCTTCTTGTTGAGTTTCAATTTCCTACCAACACTCCCACACCTCTACATTGTGATAATGTTTCAGCCATAGCATTAGCTCACAACCCGGTCTTTCATGCCATGACCAAACATATCGAAATGGATTATCATTTTATTCGAGATTGTATCAAGTCTAATGTTATTTCGGTTCATCATCTTAGCACACAAGATCAACTACCTGATATTTTCACCAAAGTTCTTCCACGACTTCGGTTTACGTTTCTTCGAGACAAGCTTATGGTCACTTCAGCACCATCAGCTTGCGGTGGCCTGTTAACGTGTTCCACGGCTGAGCAGAACACAAGTATCAATCTACTATCATGTGTCAGCTAGTTGAGCAGAAGTCTACCAACGGCTTTGGCAGAGAACGTTCTCTACTATCATTACCTTACGTTCTCTGTTATGATTATCATTAGCTATAATTCAATATATATGCATGTATTGCACTGTTCATGGTATGAATGGAAAAGCACATAATTACTCTCATCTTCGATTTTGTGCTATGTTCTGTTTTTTCTTGTTGTGCAGGTAAACTCTGAAGGTTTTTCAATATTCAATTTGAATTGTTACACAAATTGTTTGCCCTCCTCCAAAGGAATATACTCATTATATAGAGAATAATATGTATCATATAAAGAAAGCAATCAATTTTATTCCTAAGAGCTAAAATTTCAAAACTATACTAATTTATTATACAAATATATGTCTATAATAAACATAGGGTAATTGATATTGTAATTAATGCATATCTCATTAGCCCAAAAATGCATATACTAATACAAATTAGTTAAATGGATAAATTATCAGGATATTATAATCCAGATTTGGCTTAGATAAATTTAATTTGAGATAAACATAATATACAAATAATTAGTTAATTTTTCTATGAGATTCATTCTAAAATAAATTTAAATATTTCAAAATATAATCGAATTTTACTTGAGCAATCATAGCCTAATTTTTTAGATTTTTTTTTCCAGAAATAGAGGCGATAAATTCAGAATTTAATTATAGTTTTTCAAAAAAAACAAAGAGGACTAATTTGTATTAACATGACTTGCATTTATGAGACAATGATCAAATATGCATTAATTACCTCTATGTATTATAACCAATTACGTGTGGAGATCTTTTAAAGGCCAAATGCTATAGACCAACAGTTAAAGGAGTTGGTCATTAAGAATGGACCCGATAACTAGTCCTTGTCCATGAGAGATTATTACATGCGGAGTTCAAATCCAGAAAATTGTTCGATTTTGTGACTGTGAACAGTTAAAGCACAATGGTGAATAATAACTGCGTTTTTACTATTCACAGTCACACAACCGAGCAATTTTCCAGATTCAAACTCCGCACGTAATAATCTCTCCTTGTCCAGAGATACTTCATGACTAGGGTAAAAGAACATGCCTGAAGGAGAATATGTAGCGGATATGCATGACTTGAACATGCAGACACAAGAATGCTTCACTATTAACAAAAAAATAAGCCAAGATTCACCAACTTTAGCTTTAATTGACTCGCAAATAAATCCAAAAGTTGACAACACCAAATTTCTTATATGCACAAATTTTGATGAGAGATCAAAGCTATTTTTAATACATCAATAAAGTTATTAATACTGCATAGTGAACCAAAATTTTCATAAAAATTTGTCCATAAACTATTATGAAAACCCTCAACGGCATCTCCCTGTTTTAAAACAAATAATGTCACTCTTGTACATCTAACAAGGTTGATGCCGTCATCTTTAGAGTTGTTTTCATAATGGAATAGAGCTACTTAACCATCAGTTCTTTGCTCAATTCCAAATCAACAGCAGAAGAAATCACCTGGAAAACAAGTGGAGTACAGGCATTATAGTGACTTAATCGATTTAATTTTTGTACTAAAAATTGCTTTAAAAAGCGGTAAGAAAGTCATCCCAAACAAAGACTTAAGCTTTATTTGGGACAGCTTTCATACTGCTTTTTAAAATAACTTTTTAGTACAAAAATTTCAAATTCAAGAAATTTTTGTACTAAAAAACTGTTTTAGAAAGCGAAAAGAAAGCCGTCCCAAACGAAAATTTGACATAGTATGGTCTCGATCAAATCTAGTCTGGCTTGGCAAAATCAATCTAGCAGTCTCATGCATCCTACATGCCTATATAATGCCTCAGACTACTGGTACCTTTGGGACAATTCTTTTATAATTTGACTGTACAGATCATTGTCACATATCTCTTTGGCTATAAGTCTTTCTGCTCCTTCGAAATTCCTACGACGAGTAGTTTTTACAATCAGATCGGCTAAAATGTGATAGTTGTAAGAATTTTATTGTTGCCTTCCTTCTTTAGAAGAGAAAGAACATATAATATCAACAACAGTTTTCAAAATCTTTAATTATCCTTCAACAATCTACAATTAATTTTGCATACAGCTTCTTCAATCATCCCAAAAGGATTCTTAATCTTGCATATTAATACAGCTTCAACCTCAAGCCTTCTCCGCCTGCTTGGAAACTCCTCTTCTTTCTCTCTGATCTCTGCATTTCTTCTCTGTTTGCATTAGCATAGGACTGCATTTCTACACACACAACGAATAAGTACCACAAAATTTAGCCAGTCAATTGCGGAAGGTCTCAAAACAGTCGATGAGATGAACCTGAGAATCCTGTAACCCATAATTGAGCTTTATCTCAATTAATAGTACAGTAAGGGGTGACTGTCCTAGGTGTGACAATCAAGGAGAGTTTACTTTTGAATATTCATTACACATTTACAGCTAGGATCAAATAGTGCTTCTTGATAAGTTATGAGAAAAGTAGCAACATAGAATGACATGCAAAATTTAAAAAAAAAAAAATAATAAATAAATAAATAAATAAAAAGATGATAAATGATCAAAGAATATAAGAGACCATATTGGGTGGTTAGTATATCACATATCTTTTTGAAAAGAAATTGAGAGATGGAAATCTTACATTGCAGGCATAGATACATGCTCAATTACATTCTTGCATGGTATAAACCAATAGTTAATAACAAGAGATAGATCATTTCCCAAAAATGTGGGGGGGGGACCTTGCTTGGTAAAAAAAAATAGTGGGTTACCTATATGATAGGAAGAGGCCCTAGAATGTAAGACTCGAGAAATAGTAGAATGAGCAACTACAATCGAACCAGAGGTGTACACTACATGATAAGTAATGGCAGTCAATTGGAGTGTCGCAACATGTGAACATGTTCTTCTTAAGAGAATGAGACAATTATAAAATGATTACCGATAGACTTAAGGGTAATAGTGGTGACATATTGAGCATCAGGAAAATAGCAAAAGTTTTTCCAACAATGTTGCGTGATTGATTAATTTTTTGACAATGTTGGAAAGGTTTGTCGTTGTTGGAAAGGAGTAAAGGAGTTCGACCACAGCTATGTCCACTTCGATACCACCATAAACACCATTACCCCCATCCATTTGTGCTAACAACAAAAGCGATCTATTCTTGATTAGAAGAAGATGGAGTAATAAGCTCAAAGAGACATAATGCAAGAAAGGATCGTGGAGGCATTGGTAACATCAAAGTTAGCTATAAATTTATCCTGAGCATGCTAAAGAGATGGGTGAAAAATAATAAGAAATTTGGCAATAAGAATTTCTTCTTTTTTTTTTTGTCAATTTGTGGGAATTGTGGTAAATGGAAGATATTAAACACCATCATCTCACTTGCCTTTCAATGTACTATAATAATCATAAAAAGATTTTTCATCCTATTTAAAAAAAAATCAAAGTAGATAATGTAAAAAGAAAGTGTTAGATCACTTTGGTAGGCTCTTAAAACATGACTATAGAAGCAATCTTAGGTTCAAGACAATTGAGCATCTATATGAGAACTGTATGGTCAAAGCCTCTCCATTTTGTATATTTGGTTGTGTCAATTGGTTCTTAAGCTGAAGAGTACAATGACAAAGTTTCTAATGAGATCCAATAAGGAAACAAAATGTTCAAGACTATAAGAGACGGCTAGTGTCACTGTTATGGTATCAATATATGAGGGTTAGAAATTTACATACATACCACTTTATTTCATGATATTTACATGTCTAACACCCAAAATATTAATATTACATGCCTATCACCCATATACACATTTAATATCAAATATATCACTCCTATAATTCATTTATATCATTCATACAATCCTATAAACTTTAATATTTCATTCCATGCACCCAAATTTGCTCTATGAGTAGTAGACATGTAATATTAATATTTTGGGTGTTAATATGTAAATACAACAACAACAACATCAAGCATTTATCCCACTACGTGGGTTCGGCTACATGAATCCTTTTTCTCCATTGTGTCCTATTAAAGGTCAAATTCTCGTTTAAATCTAATAAAAAGGTCATTCCTAATATTTTCTAACCAAGTCTTTTTAGGATTGTCTCTACCTTTCTTAACATAAGTCAAATCTAATACCTCTACTCTCCTAACCGGGTCATTGGAAGGCCGCCGTTTTATGTGACCAAGGCCGCCGTTTTTATGTTAATATGTAAATAGCATGAAATAAAGTGGTATGCATGCAAATCCCCCTTATGATAATGCTTGATTTCTTTGATGGAAATTAGACACCGTAATTCAAAGAAATTTGCAGGTTTAAGATAAAATAGTTTGTCTTGTGAATTTTACATGTTTTTTTTTTAATTCTCTTTTATAATGCATGTTAACTGCCAAAGAAGGCTGAAAATTAAGCAAATATGAGCAAATAATTATTAATAAGCTTTTGAAACAACTCCCATCTTCTACATCCAATGCTTTTCCTAACTCTAATTCCAACACAGATGAAGGCTTCGTTTGGAGGACTTTTTTATTGCTTCTTAAAGCAGCTTCCTAATACAAAAATTAAAATTTTTATACTAAGAAGCTGCTTTAAGAAGCCGAAAGAAAGCCACCCCAAACGAAGCTGAAGTTCTTTCAAGAAACAAAACAGATTCAAATTAAATTCCAGCAAACCTAAAAATCAAAGTTTCAAAAACAGTATAATACCTTATCTTCAATCTGCAAAGCTATTGATCACCCTTGCCCCTACTCTGTCAAGCCTCGCCACCACCGCACCAGCCTTCAAACCACCTCCAATGAAGAATGCCTCCACCATCGTCTTCCCAACCTCCTTCCCGTTCTCTTCGTCATCAACAATAGCCACCACAGTAGGCCCAGACCCACTTATAGTGCACCCAAAGGCACCAGCCTCCATTGCTGCCTTCTTCACATCAATCATACCAGGAATTAAAGGAGCCCTCTTTGGCTCCACAATTCCATCGGATGACAATGCCGATCCCAAAACCCTAACATTGCCCTGAAGTATAGAAGCCACAAGCGCCGCAGCCTGGCTTGAATTCGCCACATGATCCTTTCTATTCACCATTTCCGGCAATGCCGCCCTCATCTTCTTCGTTGGTGCTTCGAATTCAGGGCTTACAAGAACAAAGAACAACTCTTTATCCATGGGGAACTCCAATCTAATTAAATCCAGCGGTTCGTAGCTCCGGATCAGAACAAACCCGCCCATGAGCGATGGGGCGACATTGTCTGCATGGTATCCACTGACCTTCTCCTCAGATTCGAGTCCAGCAAGTACGAGATCTGTAGGGGGAAGGTGGCCTCCGAAGAGTGCGTTAACAGCGACGGCGGCGGCAGCAGCACTGGCGGCGCTGGAGCCGAGGCCGCTGCCGAGGGGAAGACCCTTATGGAGGTGGAGAGAGAGACCGACGGAGCGGATGTCGAGCATGCGCATTGCGGCGGCAGCGGCGATCCCGGCGCAGTTGGAATCAGGGTTTCGGGTGAGTTTGGAAATGGCGGCGGCGGTGTTGTTGGAGGTGATGGAGGAGATTGAGAGGGTGCCGGGGGGTATGGAGGGGTCAACAGAGAGGGTTACGGTGTCGCCAAGCCCATCGACGGCGCAGCCTAGGAAGTCAAAGCCGGGTCCGAGGTTGGCAACGGTGGCAGGAGCGAAGGATTTCACGGAGCGGAAGACGGGGGTAGGATCGGCAACAACAGCGTTGGCTAGGGTATTGGAGGGATGAGAAGAGCATGGGATGGTGGAGAAACGGCGAAAGGAGGGATTTTGATGGCGAAAACGGTGATGATTAGTTGATACGGATGTGTTAGCGGCTGCGGCTGCGGCTGCGGCCGCCATGGCATTAGAAGTGGAAGCAGGATGATCTGTGGCTAGCTACTGAGTTTGTGAAGAGTACTTTGACAATTGACATGGGGAAGAAAGTGAATCGAGTGAAGAACTAGGCGCAAGAGAAGGAAAACGAGCTTGATTCATAGGATATGTTTGTGTGACGCGTAAAGATTACTCACGTGCAAATCGGCAACTTTCCATTTTATCTTGCTTAAAATCTAATTTTTCTCGTATCAAATTAATAAGCCACCACAAAATATATCCTTATCAAATATGCATCTTGAGGCATGTTCAAATTAAAAATTTTGAATTTTTTTTTTCAAACTCAAATGGCAACAAACTTATAATCAAATTGAACTTTTTGATGAGACAGATCCGAGCTGAAATGGGCCAAATTAAAGAATTGAAGCATATTTGGAAGCTCAAAAATATTAATTGGATCACCAAATGATATATGAATATGGCATGCTTATAGTCGAATCGAGCAGCTTGACAAGAAGAAACCAACGAGCCTAAGATCGCTTAATTCTGACATCACTAAAGTACTTAAATGCTGAATAAATACTCTACGATCAAGATAATCATTATAGATCGTTTGATGGGGCATTCTAATTTGTTCTAGATCTTCTCCATATTACAAAGCATGTCACTCTAAAAAATCTATAAGTGGACTCTCACTCTCTAAATGAAAGGGACTCAGGAGGCTTGAATCATGTGTTAAAGACTTAAGAGAGATTCGAAGCTTGAAGAGTCTTAAAGCTCTGCCTAGGCACCACCGCTGTTGAACCCTCACCACTTTGCCACCCCTGCTAGACCTCTGTCCAACCATTGCTATCGGAACCCCTTTTGGCTACCATTGCCAAGTCTTCGTGCTACCTTTGTCACCTATCGATTATAGTCTCTTTGACATTTATTACTGATAACGGTCACATTAGCCTCAATCGCCCGATTACGATCCCTCCAACTTTTTTCGCCATCGACTACGATCACTCTGACCACCATGGTTTGACTATGGGTCCCCCAAACACCATCACCCATCACTATGATCCCTCTAAACACTCTCACCCACCGACTATTATCCCTCTGACCATCGTCATCTGATAATGATCTCATCGACCTCAATCGCCCAACTATAATATCTCTGGCCTTCATCGCCCATCGACTACATTCCCTCCTACCATCGTGGCATGATTACGGTCTCTTTAACCATAGTCGTATGTGTCACGCCCCAAGATCTAACTTGGAAAGAATGTCAATCAATTACTCAAACAATTTACCAGAGTTATCTAAAACCTTCAATTAAACAATCTATCAAACATCTATAAAACTTAAAACATTAATATACAAGTCGATTCATATCTCAAAAGGTCATGTACAATACTCAGGAACTACACTATAATCACCAGTATTGAAATCTATCATGAGTACAAAAGAATCAAAATCATCAAAAGACAAAAACCTGAAAATCCGGATCAATTCCTATCTTCTGCTCCCTTGCCCTGACCTAAAAATATCAACCACATATAATGAGCTTTACAAAGCCCAGCAGGTCACCTAATACCTATAACTGAAATCAAAGCACGGCTATGCTATCAATATGCATGTCAGTCAATCAAATCCATATCAGTCAATGGTCAATAAGTCTATGCAATACGGAAGTCCATAGTCAATAAAACCAGTCAATGCAGCGGCAGGCGAATCGATAAATCAACTCAATAAATCCATGTCAATCTCCAATAAGAGTCGTCACTCTTTTCGCCCGTCGGCATTTCTATAAACTCCTTATGACTCCCAATCGTTATATCAATGATCAATGGTTTAAAGGAAAGCCCGTCGGCCCACCATCCTGTACAGGTCAATTCTATCTCCAACCAACGTTCAACCAGGTTCCACTTGTATTTCAGTATCAATAGTCAATTCAAGAATCAATTCAATAATCAATCAATAATCAATTCAATAATCAATATTAAAGCAATCTATAACAATCATATCAATAATCATAAGCATATCAATCTAATCTATCAATTCCAAGCAAATCAAAAAATTTACGAAAATCGGGCAGCGTAACGCCAGTCTATCAAATTTACACAAAAATCCTGCAAAAAGCACAAATTCCAAATTTCTCCAAATTACAATAGAATATCCACGACATCAATACAAGACTATTATTCTATAGAATCCAAATCAAATCAAGTCCTGATATTTTTCTATTCGATTAAAATCGCGTAGAATCAATTCCGACCGATAAAATCTTCGTAGAATATAGTCAAATCGTGTACAATAGTCATATCTATAACATACCAAAAGTTGTGCGGTGAAAGTTGTGTCAAATCGAAATCAGGTCAAAAGTTCGACTACGAAAACACAAAACAGTGCACAACTCGGTCAAAACTCAATATCTTTGAAAACAGAAATAGGATTCGGAGTCCTTACCACGAGATCTACACTTTCTCCAACAGCGGCGTCAGATGAAAAGCGCTCCGCGGCCTCCAAAATCCAGCTTTTCCTCTTTTCCCTTTCTATTTCTCTCTCCTCAAAATATCTGATTTCCTTAAATCATAAAGCTGATCGGCCCGGCCGATCGCCAAATCGTGCCGGGACGATCAGACCAAAATCATTGGCCTGGACGATCTCACTATCGTCCCGGACGATCCTGGGAGGAAAATCCAAGTCAGAGAGGAACAGTAAGGGAACGAGGTCTCACAGTATGACTACGGTCTCTCCAACTTCTATCACCTGACTATTATCCCTCTGACCATCGTCAT
This sequence comes from Dendrobium catenatum, assembly GCF_001605985.2. Classification (NCBI taxonomy): domain Eukaryota; kingdom Viridiplantae; phylum Streptophyta; class Magnoliopsida; order Asparagales; family Orchidaceae; genus Dendrobium; species Dendrobium catenatum. The sequence continues at coordinate 1,013,227 of NW_021573316.1, forward strand.
CTGATAATGATTTCATCGACCTCAATCTCCCAACTATAATATCTCTAGCCTTCATCGCCCATCGACTACATTCCCTCCTACCATTGTGGCATGATTACGATCTCTTTAACCATATTCGAATGACTACGGTCCCTCTGAGTTCTATCACCTAACAATATTCACCCCCCCTCCCCGATCTTAGTCACTCAACTACAGTCCCTCTAATCTTCATCACCTTAACTATGATTCATTAGACCTCCATCGCCTAACTAAGATCCCACTGACCACCGTTGTCCTCCAACTACAGTCCCTCAACATCCATCGCATGCCGACTACTTTTTCCTCCAACATTTATCGCCTAACAAAAATCTCTTTGATCTCAGTCTAATTATGATCCATTTGATTTTCATTCCCCTACTACGGTTCCTTTGACGATAATTGCCCGCCGACTACAGTCCCTCCTGTTAAGATAGTTGCTATTTGCATGCATTATATTTTTGACAACTTATAAAGTTTTGATGATTTCAAACATTATTTCTATATATATCCAGACTGATCGTCCTGGACGATTGAGCTTCGTCCTGGACGATCTCAGCTCTGGAGAACTTCGTCCAGACGAGATTTAATTATCGTCCCCGGCGACGGGTTCTCTGGAAAATTTTCGTCCAGACGATCCAACATTTCGTCCAGACGAACCATACAGACAAAACAGTTTTCCTTGAACAACCTGTATCGATCGTCCCGGACGATCCAACTTCGTCCTGGACAAACCTGGAGCAAAACTGACATTACACAAACACGAGTGGAATCATTTTAACTTGACAAGGCCTTGAGATTTTTCCCCTTTTTACAATTTTCACATAAGAATTCTAGTATTTTTTATGACTCTTGCACTCTTCTCTCTTATTTGTGTATGTGTTGGATCTTCATACAATGCTAGGATACTAAACTTTATATATATCTATGACCATGAATGTTCTGGCATGTAACACAAATTATATTTTTTCATTTTGTTTGATTTGATTTGATGATGACTTTTTTACTTTTTTTTTAATCTTAAGCATTCGTAGGGTTTTAAGGAATTTGGGGAATGTAAGTGCATGTTGCTCCATTTTTTTCATGGTTTGATTTTATTTCAATTAATAAGAATTAAGTTTACCTAATAAATATTAATAAATATTTTTTATTTCTAAAAATGCAATACAAAAATGAAAAGGTTGTAATTTACTCTTGCTCAAAAACCCTTTACACTATTGGGGTATAGAAATTAAATTTATAACATTAGTATTGTTGTAAGAGCTATTATGTTTTATGATTTTTTTATTATATTTCCCTCTATGATTTTATATGTAAATTTTCATCTTTTTGTGGTGATGCAATATTCCTTAGAGGTACTCCAACACGATCAAAATGATGCCATGGCGCTAAGTTTTATATTTTCAAATTAAGAAAAATATCCTTTTGTAGTGTTACAGTGTTAAAAATCTAGTGTCGCATTACTCAGTAAATATTTTTTGATAAATATATAAACCCACTTTAAAAAAAAAAAATCATTTGTCTCATTTTTCCTAACTTCATGTGGCTAGAAGAGGAGGAAGCAAAAAAAAAAAAAGAGATTTTATGGTTCTTGGAGTTGTTTTCATCCATCCGGCCAATTGCGAATGTTTTTCATCTCAAGATACTCTAATTTCAGCGACTTTGTTTATTTTTGGTTTCCTAATTTTTTATTTGGTTAAAACTCATAAAATTCGTGAAATATCAATATTTAGTAAACTTTCATAGTGTTACTTTTAGTATATTATTATTTTAGTAATTTTATACATATTACAATGATCATATTAAAATTTTGAATATTTATATGCTTTGTAGAAAAAAATCCAAAATTGAATAATTTAGATGAATTTAAAATTTTGATAAATAAGTACCAAAATTTTGTTGGTGTAAGTATATCATGCATACTTGTTATAATTCAATTGTCATTATTATAATAATTAGTTTTTTTTTTTAATGATTTTCTTAAATGAAAAAAATCTGAATTTTAGCAATGTTCCTTATCAAAGAAGAGGGGGGAGGGGAGAGGAAGTTGTTCATTACTTTTTCATCTATCAATTTTGTTCAGATATTTCTTTTATTTTTTGTAAGTAACTCAAATCTCATTTTTTTTTCAATAATTTTGACTATTATATAGTATTTCTTGTAATGAATAGAATTAATCATTTGCTACTGTATTTTGATTGTGACATTTACATAAGCAAGAAAGGCTACATGCTAACAATATAAAATGGGTTAGCAGCAGTGGCGGAACCACATCAATGGGGGGGGGGGGGGGGGGGGGAGGGGGGGGGGGAGGTTTTGAAGAGAGAGAGAGAGAGAGAGAGAGAGAGAGAGAAATAATTGATTTGACTAATAACCAAAATGAAATCAGTTGAGATAAAAGATGTTGAAAATATCACATTAAAGCTATATATCATGCCTTTCTAAATTATACATTGATGCATGCATATATTGCTAATATTTATGACATTAACAGATACATTAATATCATTGACAGTATTGGATGTATTGATAGTACATAAATAGATAATGCATATAAATATATATGATAGAATTTTTTTAGTGATTTATGAATAATTTTTGCACCGTCGTTTTATCGATTTATTAAATTTTATACAATTATTTATTTTTAGATTCATTGTAATGATTCTCTACTTTTATTATTGATCATTTTGAGTTTTATTTATAATATTTGATTATTAACTACTTTGGCTATTATTGATTATAATATACTGAGCATATCATATTAATTTTTTAGTCCATGCATTGAAAGTTTTAGTGAGTTTAGATTATTGCTGGTCTTTTGAACTCATTATATGAATTTTTAAATGATTTCGGGTCAGGGAATTGGTCATGAACAATTATAGTGAGATTGTCAGAGATCTTTAGGTTTTCTTTAAATTTTAGCTTGTGACAGATAAGTGATAGAATGGTCTCCTAGCTAGTGTAAATGATACTTGGTAAATAATAGTAAAATATTTTGATATATATATATGGACTTTAGTTACTCTTAGTGATTATTATTTATATTGATGATTTATAGAAGTTCTGGTATATTCTTAAAATAATAAATAGATAATTCTTCTAAATTTGACTATGGGCGTTACAATTATCATATATATGTAGGAATGAGCATATTAAAATTTCTCATGAATCCCAATTTATATGTCAATATCATGTGCACTATAAATAATATAATAAATTATATATTGAGTGACTTTCAGATGGTTACTATATTAGATATGCTTCAAAATGTGTATATGTAAAAAAAATAGCTTATTATATTATTCAAGTTGGAGTAGATATCAATCATTAGAGACACCAGAATTTATACATGAAAAATCATGAAAAGGAAAAAATAATGGAGTCTTGGCGTCTTGCACAGTTGAAATGATTATGAAAAATCCTCGGAGAAGGGCATTGAATCAATGTAACAAAAAGTATATATGATAGTACATAATTAGAGAATTGCATGACAACTGGTATTAATAGAGTGCATGTATGTTCATTTGATAAGTAGAATCATAGTCGGCGGGCGATGACGATCGAAAGGACTGTAATTGACATGCAACGATGGTCGGAAGGACCATAGTCAACGGGTAATGATGGTCGAAAGGGTCGTAGTTGATGGGTGAAAGTGGTCAGAAGGACTGTAATCGACGGGCGATGGTGGTCGGAGGAAGGCTCGTTAGTGGCATCCATATGGAGGTATGATGATGATAGTCGACCATATAAGTTTTGTGTTCATAATTGCATTGAGATTCATGCCCGATCAAGATAGCTTTTTAATGGCATAACAAAAATAATGAATACAAATACCCAATCATTTATTCCTCTAAACAAATTTCAGCCTTCCATATGTATTATCCACTTTTAAAATTGACGGTATAGTCTAAGGACATCTCCAACCCAAAAACTTATTTTCCACTCGATTAGACAAAAAACTGAAAAAGCACTATTTTCTCTCTCCTTAAATTGCAAAACTCTTATATTTAGTGCTTGTCTATTTTATTAACATTTATTAGATTAAAAGAGATATTTTTCTTGAAAAAAAAAATTTTTGTGATGGAGAACAATAAATAATAAAATTTTCTTTCAGTATGATAACATTTATCCAGCCCATATTGAAAAGCTGATAGTTTTTTTTACAATAATTAATACAGCAATATATTTTAGATTAAAAATTCTTTAGCTTTCCAAATGACAGCCTTTCTTTGTGCAAATTATTACATGCAGTGTCCGGACCATCTGGAAGCGAATTCGGACGCGTCATGTCACCCGGATGCACCGGGGTCGGGGTGACGTGGTGCATCCGAATTCGTCTACGGACGAATCCGGACGCCGCACGTAATAATTTGTCCTTTCTTTGACAGATTTTAGCCCATATCCTTCTTCAAATCTCTATGCATTTGGCGATGGCGATATTCTTTCTCCTGGTCTCTTAGCTATGGGTGGCAAGATGGATTGACTGGTTATGTTCATGTCTAATTTGAAATTAAGATTATCCGAATTCAGATAATCTGAATCCAAATTGTTTAATAAATAGGTCTGATACATCATCAAAAATCACATTGATTAGAACAAAAATCTCGAGGTATAATTGAATTAGAAACTTTCAAAATTATATTTGGGACCATCCAAATTCTAATATTAGCAAACTTATAGCCAAACTAAACGTCTCGACTAGATGAACCCAACAACACCAAAATTGATTTAATTTGAGCCCATATGAGCTCAAATCAAGAGTTTAAAGCATATTTGAAAGCCTCATAGCATTAACTGTATGATCATATGATCTCCAAATTGGACATACTTATATTCGAATCGAGCTGCTCGACGAGATGAATCCAACAAACCTAATATCACTTAATTATGACATCATTAAAACACTTAAATGCTGAATAAATACTTTATGATAAATGGAATTAATATGTACGATGGAGTGTTTTGGATCTAGTTCTAATTACCAAAATCTCCATCTCAAAAAACTTATAAATAGGGGCCAATTATTCATATGAAAGGAGGAGGAAGAATAGAGAAAAAACTAGAGTGAGCTCTATTGTATTTTCCGGTCATCACTATCGATGACCACCACCACTTATTGTCGCCCACAACCACCATTTCCATCGACATTCAACATAAAAATAGAACCATCTCCAGAAATATTGACAAGCTTTAATCCGTTGGGTATAACTGTCCACCTATGTTCACCTATTTTTTATAATCCCTATTAGAGGAATCAAATCATGTTGTTGAGTGTTAAATGTCATTTTGTGAGCACTTGTTTCTATAATCTCCAAAAGAAAAAAAAAATAAACATATGTTTAATCCCTCTCCTCTTCCAAGGATGACGAACAGAGGATTCTTGTATCACTTATAATATAAGGAATTTTCAACTAGGTCAGGCCTCGTGTTTTATTTACATTTTCAGGTTTTCTACGTAAAAAAAATTATTTAACTATTATTTATCCGTGTGTGTTGACTTTTTTTATAATGCTGAGCTGTTAAACATATAGTGTATCAATTCAAATTTTCTAACACATAATAAGTTTAAAAAGGTCAGCCAAAACCCGGCACTCTAGCAACTCGAATAACTTGAATCAATCTTTAACCCATTTTGTTTAAAAATTTTGTTAGCTAAATAACTATAATGTTTGGGAATTTGATAAAAATAAGATGATTATACCAATTATAAAACAAGAAGGAAAATTTATTACGTGGTATATTTTCGGATAAAAAAATTAGTTCACGGGTCAACCCGAGCCGACCCGTTTATTAAATGGATTGACTTGAACCATAATTTTTTATAGTTGAATTGATAGATCAGATCATTTATTGCCACCTCTACTTGTAGCCTCCATTTTCTCTTCATTCATCATCATCTTCCTTCCTCAAACTCAATTTTAGCATCCCCTCAATACAAGTGTTTCATCTTCATTTTTGATTTAACGACTCGCTATCAGTCTTCACAACCATCATTCCCGTCTAAAGAAAGAGTTAGTAACTAATTCAATTTTGATTAACAATATTTACTCATCTATATATGCATATAATTTTATTAATTTTTTTAGCTGTTTTTTTTTTTGTGTAAAATGTTAGGGGCTTCGAACCTGAGCCACCAGAAGGAATTTCTTCTCGTCTACCAATGAGTTGAACTTGCGAGCTCTTTTTTAGTTGTTTTTTTTTTGGACATTTAGGTCATTTAAGGCAAACTCACACACACATAGACTTGAATCCTGAACCTCTTAGTTGGAAGCCTAAGCTCTCAACCAATAGGCCAAGGAGAGTTGTGTTCTTTTTTAGTTGTTAGTAAATATACATTTTATTTAATGATATAAAAATAAGCCCATCAATCACTCAGCTCATTCAATTTAATTAATCAATCAATGAAAGACTTTTTTTTTTTAATTTTAAACTTTTTTATAATACCTTAAAGCCCCTTTCTTAAATTTGATGCTTATTTTACAAGTTGAATTAGATTCTCTCTCCACCAAATGTAAAGCACGCGGACTGGGCTCGGTGTTGAGTTCTTCAGTGCTCACTGTCATAGACTTCATTGGGGGCATCGATCGAAGTTTAATTTTGTCTTTGATGGCGATCAAAACCTCGCATTCCTGTCTCTTGTTCTCCGTGATGACCAAATCCTCTACTACATTTCTAGTTTCCTCCGCTGATTGGCTTTCTGGTCGCTTCACTCCGCTGTTACCTTTCCTCCCGATTCATCTGCGTTGTTTTAGTTTGCCCGATGAGGTAGAGAAGAGCAAAAAAAGAGACATTTTTTGGTTTGCAAAGGTCAGGAGGTAAAAACCGTTTGTTTCTTCTTTGAATTGATTGGGTTTGTCTGAGGTTTTTGAACAAAAAGGTGTTGTTGAAGCCACTGTTTGATTATTCTTTGATTCCTGGGCATTATTTTTTACTTCTTTCTTATACAAATACTAATGGATTTAGGGTTTATTGATGTAATGATAGTAAAGATGGTAATAGAATCATGCAAGTGAATGGTATTGTTACCCTATTTCGGTTATTTTGTGGTAGAACTGCTTTTATTTATTTTGATGGTAAGGGAAGATGTCTTTATCTCTGTTAGCATAGGTTGACATGATGAATTAGCTTGCAGATTTATCAGGATGGATTTATTTTAGGTAAAATATCGTTGTTTAATCTCGTTGTAGTTTTTGTTTTGTGAATTTTGGTATAAACTGTGTAGATTTACAATAGAGAGAGGAACTTTAACGTGATTGTATTTGATCAATGTTTCAATGACCATCCAATTGGGGATGGTTTGTGTTGATGGAAATATATATAATACAAAATATAATATTGTATTTCACAAATTACGTTATGATTGATGAATTTAATAATTATTACAAGCTTCTCAACATATTTTGTATTATTTGTTAATGCTGCATAGCAACTTCATTGAAAATCAAGTTAAATACTTATTTATCAGTATAAGTTGTTGGGCAATCATTAAGAAAATAATCACCTATTCTACTGTGTAGTCAATGCTTGGATATCCTAATTGCAAAAAAAATGTTTTATACTATATGGAGATATTGTTATTAGAATTCAAGTTGAATGGTTGAAGTGGAGGAATGCTTCGGGTCTGTTGTGTGATAGAAAAGTACCCCTCAAACTTTAGGGAAAATTCTATGTTGGTGTTGATACCTGCAATGTTTTATGACGTAGAATGTTGGTCATTAAAAGAGAAGCGTAAAATTAAATTAAGTGTTGTAGAGATGAGGATGCTCAAGTGGATGAATAGCTTTACTCTTAGAGACAATACGGAATAAGTATATACATGAAGAGGTTGGAGTAGCTCAAGTGGCAGATAAGATTAGAGAGTCGTCGACTCGTTTATAGGCTTGCGAGTCGAGCTCAAACACGATTTTGAGCTCGACGACTTATCGAGTTCGAACAACCCTCCACTCGACTCGCTAGCTAGTTTAGCAGCTCGTGTAACTGCGACGGGAAAATGAAACCGCGGGGCTTATGTGAGCGGGAAAATAAAAATGCGGGGCTTGTGCCATGGGAAAATGAAAATGTGGATGCGGGCGGCACGTCAAGCGACACGGGATGATTGCTAATTTGATCTTTGCATCACATATTGCTTTCTTAGACTCCTTACAAGCCTCTTTATATTTTTTCCAATTATCAAAATTTTTACATTAAAAATAATTTTTATAACAAAAAATCTTAATTTTTATCTTTTCTTGAATATTTTGATTCCACCACCAACTATTTTTACTATTAGGAGATTTTTCCTTTGACATTCCGAACACTTCCGTTGTCAGATCCCGAGTCATGGATGAGAAAAGTGGAGGGTTGCGTTAGGTAGTTGACAACCAGCATAAAACTTATCGAATAATCATGACATGACATGAATTCGATGTCACGATGCAATAATAAAAAATATATTAGGATTCTTCATTTAATATAATGAGAGAATTCAACTATATTAAGGGGGAGAGCCATGTCCCAAAGTTGATCACCTTTAATGAGGAGAAGGAAGTCAATGACAATATGGGAATATGATAAGTGGACCCTCCTTTTTGCCAAGATTGAGAAGGAGATGTCTTCTTTGATGAGGGCTGATATAAGCATGAGAGGGTGATCGACTTGATGATAAATTTAAAGAGTAGATTATGGAGAAATCATCCTCCATCTTGCTACTGCCACATTACTTGGAGTGAATCAATAAGTTTGCTAAGGTTAAGAAAGCCAAGGTAGAATTGGATGACAAGGCCCATCATTTTTTTCTCTTTTGATACTTGACATAAGTGGTCCATCAACTCAAAGAATCCTCAGGATATAAGTTCAACTTGCTAAGTTTTAGTTAGTTAGTGGAAGCTAACAAGTCACTTAGATAAATTGCAGATAGAGACAGGCTAAGACAAACCCAAGAACCCTTGGATGAAAGCTCCTCGTTGAAGGTGAAGATCTCTGAGGTCCCTTGCTAGGCTAAGTTAAGATTATCAAATTTAATGGTTAATCACAATTATTTGAGCGGAAGTTTGAGAGGGGTGTCATTTACTACCTAGAATGTTGAATTGAGTGGTCTTCAGCAACATTTTTTGATGAATTCGAACGAGGATGAGTGGGGATTGCTTTTGTACCTCCTTTTCTTTTGTATTTTGATTCTATAACACAGGACAGCTAAAAGATAGGTATCCATAAAAATTAATTGGTTATAGAGATGAAACAAAGTTCCATTAATGAGAGTATTTATATTCTTCCTATTTACTCTGTATGATGTTTATTAGCTTCTGGCCTACCATTTTAGTGATTAATGGTTGATTGCTAATTAATGTTTGGCTTTGAGTCATACTTGACTCTTAGCCCCCTTATTGTGTCTTAGAGCAAGTCGTTATCTTATGGAAGGACCTCCCTTATATCTCTTTGTCTTCACGGGTGAGTTGGAAGGTGTGAAAGTGCTAAACTCATCTTTATGAAGTTGATTCTAAACTTATTTTTATGAATGTGGGTTTTAATGGTATTGGCTCATCTTTTTTCTCTTTCTATCCAACTACTACTTGAACTAAATTCCACCTATGACTTCAATGACTTGTATTCACTTGTCTCAAAATAAATTAGTACTTAAAGGAAGTACTTCTATATCAAAATTATTGAATGTCTCCAGGAAGTGTGCGAATTAATCATCAAATTGAGAATTTCGAATTGGATATGTTTTTGGTTTGCAGATATTGGGGTGTTGTTCTAGACTTTATTTATTACTTACATTTAGAAAGCTGTATTAATCTTGTTATAAATCACCTTCATAAAAATACTTGCAGATGCTATTTGTTATATGAATCCTTGAGTTAAGAAAAGAAATGGCGGAAATGGCGGAGATGTATACAAAGACATTTGAATCTGTGCAAGCAGCAATAACTTTGTTCGAGCAAAAGATAGATCCTAAAATATGCAGCACTAGCAGCAGTAAGGTAAGATACAAGAGGATAAATGGATAATATATCTGATATTTTTTTCGACCGTTAATTTGATTGCTTTTCTGTTGCTGATAGGAAGAGAGAGGAGAATTTTTTAAGGATTTAACAGATGACAATTTGCTGCTACATGAAAAAAGCCTGGCTTTTTTCGAGTTTGATGCATCTTCTAAGAACCCTGAGGAATTATTGGCCTTGTTAAAGCTGTATAAAGCTGAAAGGGACAATTATAAGGAGAAATTCAGAAAATCACAAGCTCTCTTTTTAGAATATGAGAAAGGAAATCATTTTTTTCATTCTTACAGCAATTTAGAAGCTGATGAATCAAGGACTGCTACTCAGAGGAAAGCTGAAATGATGAAGACAGAACTAAATCTGGAGGAAGGAAATAGCCAGAAGCTTTGGATGCACAATTCAGAGATTAAAAAAGTTTTCCTTTTATCTCAAGTGTCAAATATAGATGCAAAGAAGGATAGCCCTGCATTCTGTACTCCTAATGCAGAAAATTTTCTGTCACATATACAGCTAGAGGTTCTTAGAAGGCACTTGGATGAAATGGAGGATATGGAGAATGAACTGTTGAAACAGATTATAATTTCTGAATACTTACATATGGAATTAAAGCAGTCCAAAGAGGCACAAACTATTTTCTCAAAAGCTGTTTTAAGCGCCACGAATGAATTGGACCTTGTTAAATCAGAGAATGAGCGCATGAAGCAAGTCAACTCTGAGAGTGAATATTACATTCTTCAGATTGAAGAGGAAGGTGAAAGAATGAAAGAAGTGCTTGATATCTCAGCTGTGAAGATAAAGGCTATAAATAGCCAGATTGAGATGCTTGTGAGTGAGATTCAGAGGATGCAACAAGAAATTTCTAAGAGCAAGAACAAGGACTTAGAATTTCAGTCAAATGCTGCTATTCTCACATCTGAGCGTCATAATTCTTCTGCTGCCAAGGATTCAGAAGCAAGGTCTATGTCGTCGCAAGCACGATTGAACCAGGCAATCCAAAATCTAGCAGTAGAAGCCGAGGAAGCGAAAACCGAAGTACGAAGACTGGCTGAGTATAATAAAGTAGAGACAGAAAAAGAAGAAGATAGATCTAATAAGAAATCTGCATTCAATGATGCAGATGCTGGTTCCAATGGGTTTTGCACAGGCATTACAATCTCAATGGAAGAATACGAGTTTTTAATCCAGAAGTCAGAGATGGAAGATAACAGGAAGTGTGAACCTACTGATGACTCTGAGCTTAACAAGTTGAAAATAGAACTGGAAGATAAGAATGGAGAAATAAGTGAGCTGAGATGCAAATTAGAAGAGACCGAGAGAAGAGCTGAGTTGGCAGAGAAAGCCAAAGTAGCAGTGGAGAGTCAGCTCAGGAAGTGGAGGGAGCAGCGGCAGCTGAGAAGAGCTGCTTCAGATGCAGTAAAAGAGTACTGTGCTACCAAAAACGAAGCTAACAAACAGCATGAGAAGCCTTTGTTGTCTAAACTGGCTTGCATAAACCCTGAGTCTCATCCAAGAAGGAGCGTTTCCAGGCATGATGGAAGAAAATCAAGGTACGTTCCGCTCGGTAAACTTCTAAAAATAAAGTTTTAGGTTTCATTTGAGACGGCTTTCTTCTTGCTTTCTAAAACAGTTTCTAGTACAAATATTTTTTGAATTTAAATTTTTTGTACGAGAGAGCCGTTTTAAAAAGTTGTATGAAAGCTGTCCCAAACAAAGCCTTAGTTATCTTGATGTGAATGAGACCTTTGAATCAGGAAGAGTTTGGCTCCAATGGAAGTTATGAATTTGCTCTTTGCCAAATTTAATCCATTTCAAATAACATATTTTTATTGTTCAAAGGACCTTTTTCTTGTATTGCCTGATGTACTAACATTCTATATTCATGTTTCAACTTATTTGCATAGCATGTACTGCCTTTCAATAAGATAAGCTTATTTGGGACCTTTGGGTGATGCTCAATGATTTGATTTTAGATATACGTTTCATTTGGGACGGTTTTTTACTGTTTGTTAAAATAGTTTTTCTGTATAAAATTTCTTAAACTAAAAAATTTTATACTAAAAAACTGCTTTAGAAAGCAATAAAAAACCATTCCAAACGAAACTATTGATTGACTGCAAGGTTTTCTTTAGTTATTTAAATTACTAGAGTCTATTTTTTATCAATTTTATTTAGTGTTATTTCATGATATTTATATATCTAACACTCAAAAATTTTAATATTATATTCATATCACTCCTATTAAATTTTAATATCAAATATATCATTTTTATATTTTATTCTTACCAACCATAACATCATATAAATTTTAATATTTCATTCCATGAACTCATATTTGTTCTATTGATGTTAGACATGTAATATTAAAATTTTAGGTGTTAGATACGTAAATAGCATGGAATAAAGTGGTATGTATGTAAATCCCCTGTTTATTTTTTTGTTTTTTGTTTTTGAAAAATATGTTTGTTGAGTTTAATTTTAACTATTTTTATTTTATATTTATAAAATAATTCAAATTATTTTTATGAACACTCAAAATAATTTTAAATATTTTGAGTATTCTTAAGATTATAACAACTATTATAATTGGTCGTTGCCATCGCCACTATTAAACACGAACAATTATTAGGTCCTCCGACCGGACGTAGAGAAACGTCCGGTCGGCACTAAAATCCCGCCAAAAAACTCGGTATTTGCTCGGTATTGCTAGGTATTATTTGGTAAAATTAAAATTTAAAAAATAAAAGAGATCCCAAATGACCCTATTGCTTTGTTTCATATATTCTGATTGGATTTTGTATTGATTTAGCATTTTTCTTTCTCATATTTTTTCCATGAAATGAAATTGCCATCAAATTCACGCACTTAGATTCAAACATGACACCTGTTCACCTCTATTGGCTTACAGAATTCACTATTTCCTGTCTCTCTATATCAACTGTGATATTTACGAGAAATTATTAAATTATTATGTGCAGAGATCAGACACAGATCGTGGTTTAGAGGCTAACTATAATGCGCCACGTCAGTGGTACCAAGCCGTGGTACCGAGCAAGGGACGAGGTGGCGTATTATGGTTGATCTCCGGACTGCGTTTGACATCCGTATAGAATAATTAATCGAAATTTACACTCTGCAAAGAATATAAGTTTTGAGTCTTTCATCATTTTGATTGCAAATTAGGCTAATTTCACTGGTGTTAAAGTGCGCATTGGCACCAACAAATTATTTAACCTTAGGCTTCATTTATGACGGTTTTTTTATTACTTTCTAAAGCAGCTTTTTAATTAAAAAAAATTAATTATTTTTTTTTACTAAAAAAATTATTTTAAAAAACAATAAAAAATCTATTACAAACAAAACTTTAGTTGACCAAACTACAGTTATCACTGATTGAAATTCTACTTAGTTGCAGAGTCCTGTAGTTTTAATCCTCTCAAATATATGGTTAATAAATTCTGTCCATTGAAAAAAGAATAGAAAATTAGGGTTTGAAAAACCATATTACATGGCAGTAATTCTAGTGGTAAATAAGATTAGAATTTTCTTAAATGGTTTCGTCACATAAAACATTGGAATTTAGATGTTCATGTTAGGAGAATATATTTATTAGATCTGGCTTATGTTAAGAAAAGTGGAGGTAGATCTAAAAAAAAAGTTGGTTAAAAAGTATTAAAAATGATATTTTTATTAGATTTAAATGAGAATTTGACCTTAGTATAGATAAATTATTCTGTCCAGAGGCGAATCAGAGCACGCCACGTCACTTTTTGATGTATACCGCGGCTATGTACCCGCTGTGTACTGGGTGACGTGGCATGTTCTGATTCACCTCCGTACGGTCTGCTGTCCTCATATAATAATTTCTCCTTAATATGACATAATGTAGAAAAAGAATTTGTGCGCCGATCCCATGTAATAAAATATATATTTCATTCCATTTGTAAAACAGAAATTCTACAAAATTTTAGATTGATTGCATCTTTTTCAAAAACTATTTGATAATTTCAAAGCCAATCACAATTTGGCTATCTATTTCTTTTCTCTGTCAAATGGTTCTGAATGAAAAGCATCTGCTTCTACTGTTTAACATACTAATTGAAATCTTCATCTTGTTTTATTGTAATGGTGTTGAAGGAATAGGCCAAAGCTGTCTCAATTATTTAGTTAAAAAAATAAATAAATTTATTCTTAATGTGATCAACTCATGATTTGTTTAATTCTGAGCCATTTGGATTATAATTATCTCATTATTAATTGATCCACTTCTTAGGTTCTTCCACAATGGCAATTCATGGAACCCAAAATCTTTTATTTCTTTGAATTAAAATTGTTTCTCACGTATCAAAGTGGATTATCTTAAAAAAATAATCATCCTCATTTCTATATAAAATTAATGAATAATAAATTTATTATTTGCTGTATTTAATTTGAAAACAAATTTTATTTCATATCCAAAAAATATTTAAAATAACTTCTAGCATAGAATAAATCAATAATAATTAAATTATTGTTTTACATAATTCTTTAACTTATATATTATATCAAGATTAGGGCTAGTCAATTGAATTTTCTTGAGAAATACAAAGATTTTTGTTTATTTTTTCAGTTAAAATATAATGACTTTGCATTTATCATTAATATTGAAAGATGCCCTTCGAGTATATTATCACTAATTAAGCTAAAGGTTAAAACTGATTCCTTGCAACAAAATTTTGTTTTATATGTTAATTAATTAATCATTAACGGGCCACAAAATTTAGAGCATAGAATCTTCTACGCTATAATTTTTAATTAGAAGCAGCACTCATAATTAATGATGCCAAAATTTTAAATACAAGGGTTTGTAATTAGTCCGAATATACTTAGCCTCTTTGAATTAAAATAATTAAAATTAAATAGCGATAATATCAATATGGAAAGATATCAGGAAACAATTACTACTCCTGGCCGCCATTATCCTTCTCAGTCCACAATCCCATGCAAGGTTTTTCGTATTTAATATTTATATCTGATTTAAGTTTTATTTCTTAGAGCTTTCTTATTACTTTTAAAAATAATTTTTTCTATTAATATTATTTAAATTGAAATTTTAAACTAGAAAGCAAATTTTAAAATTGGTAAGAAAGTTGTCTAAGAAAAAGCTTAGGCTTCATTTGGGAGGGACTTAAAACAAAGTTTTTTACAAAAATTTAGTACTAAATTTTCGTTTTAAGAAGCAATAAAAAAGCAATTACTGGGTCAGCTTTCTTGAACAATTTTTTTTTTTGAATTAAAAAAGTTTTATACTAAAAAATGTTTAAAAAAACATTAAAAAGTTACCCTTTTGAAAGAAAATTATAGTAAAAGTTAATTTTTGTTTCCCCGCACTAGCTTCATAATCAATTTTATGAAAATTTGAAACTATTCTAAAATTAATTTTAAATTGATAAAATTTAAATTATTAATTATTTTTAAATAAAAATATACATATAAATAATCATATACTTTTATATTACATTAATTTTAAAAGAAATTAAATAATTAAATAATTAGCATTCATTTCCTATTATTATGAATAATAATAGTTTTTATATTTTATTTTACTTGTGAAGGCATCTTCAAGCACAACTATATTTTATTACCATGAACAACATCAAAGGTGATTATTTCGTGTGAAGGAATTATTTTCATTATATAGCATAAATATAAATGTACATAATAAACAAACTCTCATGCATATTATATAATTTAAATATCATAATATATATAAATATGTTTATGAATATTATTATTGTAAATATTTTGAAAATGAATCAAAAGAATTAAATTATTCATTTATTAATTTAATTTAAAAATAAATCTAATAATTTTAAAACCCTCCAAATTAAAATTATATGATAATAAGTTTTGTATATATGCTAAAAATAAAAAAGATATATATCAAAATTCTCTCTAAACTATTAATTTATTTTAATCTCATATTATCTAATATGCCCATTTTAATTCAATCACTCATTAAATCCTATTCAATATAATTTTTCGAATCTTCAAATTTTAGAAAAAAAAACAAAAAATGAAATTTATTTTCAATTATATTTGAGGAATAAATATATTAAATTAAA
Source organism: Dendrobium catenatum (assembly GCF_001605985.2). Classification (NCBI taxonomy): domain Eukaryota; kingdom Viridiplantae; phylum Streptophyta; class Magnoliopsida; order Asparagales; family Orchidaceae; genus Dendrobium; species Dendrobium catenatum. The sequence goes on from NW_021573316.1 coordinate 1,029,323, forward strand.
TTTATTTATAATTTGAGATGAAAATGATCTTATATAATTAATTTAGTAATTTTTTTATTTTTAATTTTAAAAATATATGAGAGATTATATGTTTATTTTAAATACTATATATGCCCAATTTTCGCGGGATTAAAAAAAAAATCTCTTTTGTAATATGCGTGCAGAACTTAGCTGCTCCTTTCTCATGATCGCCGTCGCCGCGATATGTCGGAGAAGAAAAACTCTCTCATAATCGGCAACAAGCTCTCTTATCCCCACTTCTTCTTCCTCCTGTTCCTTTCAATCGCTTCCTCTGTCACCGGATATTCTTCACCGCGGACGGAAAAGCAAGTTCTGGTCGACCTGAAGCACTTCCTCCTCGGCGAGAACCTCGTCAACCGCGGACACTACGCCGCCTGGAACGAGTCCGAATCCTCCCCCTGCCTCTGGCCCGGCATCGCCTGCACCGCCGAAGGTCGCGTCTTTTCCATCAACCTCAGCCACTCCAGCATCGCCGGCGGCATCTTCCCCAACTTCTCACTCTTGCCTGCTCTCACCCACCTTGACCTCTCCGACAACGCTATCGACGGTCGTGTTCCGCAGGATCTGAGCCAATGCCGCCAACTACTGTATCTGAACCTGTCACAAAATCTCATCGCTGGGGATATCAATCTGACGGCGCTCACCCTAATCGAAACCCTTGACGTTTCGGTTAATCGCTTGACTGGTCGGGTTTGGTCTAGCTTCCCGGCGAGTTGTGGGAATTTGGTTGTTCTTAATATCTCTTCCAATGACTTCACGGGGAAGATTGCAGAATACTTTGATGGTTGCCGCCGGAAGTTGAAGTTTCTTGATTTGAGCTTGAATCAGTTCGATGGGGATATATGGAGGGGATTTTGGTGGTTGAGTGAGTTATCGGCGTCCGATAATAGGCTTACGGGAGCGATTAGGCCCGAGAATTTTCCGGCGAAGTGCAGCCTGGTAAGTCTCGACTTTTCCGGCAACGGCTTAAATGGAAGCTTCCCGGATTCTATCGCTAACTGTTCGAATCTGAAGGTTTTGAACCTTTGGGGGAATTTCTTCACCGGAAGGATCCCTTCTGGCATAGGATCGCTGACTGAGCTCAATAGCCTCTTCCTTGGCAACAACAGCTTCGACCAGGAATTGCCGGTGGAGCTCCTCAATTGTTCGAAACTGACGTATCTCGATCTCAGCAGGAACAATTTCCGCGGAGAAATGCAGCGTATTTTCGGGAATTTCTCCTCGCTCAAATTCCTCATTCTGCATTCGAATTCGTACACAGACGGAATCGAAGAATCTGGAATCCTCGAGCTTCCAAATCTACGCCGGCTCGATCTCAGCTTCAACAATTTCTCACGGGAGCTTCCTATCACCGCCGCCGAGATGATGGAGCTTGAATTCTTGATCCTTGCCAACAACGATTTCCATGGAAAAATTCTGCCGGCGTATGGTGGAATCAAAACACTCCAAGTACTGGATCTCTCCTTCAATCGTCTCAGCGGCGAAATTCCTCCCCAGATTGGTAATTTGACATCGTTGCTCTGGCTCATGCTCAGGAACAACGAGCTTACTGGCGGGATTCCGCCGGAGATCGGCAATTGCCGTAGCCTCATGTGGCTAAATCTCGCCAACAACCGCCTCTCCGGCAGGATCCCGCCGGAAATAGCCGGAATAGGACGCGACCCCTCGTCGACGTTCAAGAAAAATCGGCTGTACGATGACATCATCCTCGGTTCCAACGAATGCCAGGCGATGGTGCGGTGGCTGCCGGCGACGTACCCGCCCTTCAGCTTCGTCTACTCCGTCTTAAATCGCCGAACGTGCAGCGCGCTCTGGGACCAGCTCCTCAAAGGTCACGGCATCTTCTCTGTCTGTTTAAATGTCTCAAAGCCGATTAGGACCCTGGACAAGTCTGGATACCTCCAGCTCTCCGGCAATCTACTCTCCGGTGTGTTCCCGTCAGAGATCGGCCGGATGCAACTGCTCAGCATCCTCAGCATCGCAAACAACAAGATCTCCGGCGAACTTCCTCCGGCCATCGGGCTGCTTCCCCTCGTCATGCTCAATGCCTCCAGCAACAACTTTTCCGGTCCCATACCGCCAGAGCTCGGCAGACTACGATGCCTCCAGTTCTTGGACCTATCTCTCAACAACTTTTCCGGTGATTTTCCTTCCAGCCTGAATGGCCTCTCCGAGCTCAACAAATTTAACGTCTCCTACAACCCTCTCCTGCATGGAATAATTCCGATCACCGGCCAGATCACTACCTTCGGCAACAGCTCCTTCATTGGCGACCCACTCATTTCATTCTCCACATCCGCGTCCCCTCCCCGCCCGACTCTGATCGGCGGATCCCCCGCCACGCCCCACCGTTCAACTGCAAAAATGGTCTCTTTCTGGGCTTTCATCTCCTTCACCGCACTCATTTTCTTCCTCGGTCTCATCTTCTTCATCATCTGCCTCAGAAGCCGGTCCGCCGTCGACCCAGTTTCAATGATTTCAGTTTCGGAATCAGATTCATCTATTCTCGAAGAAGAAAGCTTCAAGCAGTCGAGTTCCTCGACTGAACAACTAGCTACGCCGCCTCCGAAATCCACTTCAAACCCTTCTAGCTCGCCAATAAGTGTTTTCCATCTCGATATAACCGCCTTCACGTACACCGACATCGTGGCCGCCACCAGAAACTTCTTACCGGACATGGTGATCGGCCGCGGCGGCTCCGGCGTGGTCTACCGTGGCATCTTACCGGACGGACGCCTTGCCGCGGTGAAGAAATTGCAGAGAGGAGGAACAGAAGGAGAACGAGACTTCCGCGCAGAGATGGAAGTTCTCGCCGGCGGGCACCCAAATCTAGTGGCGCTGTACGGCTGGTGCCTCGCCGGTCCGGAAAAGCTCCTTGTCTACGAATACGTGGAAGGAGGGAGCTTAGAAGAGGTAATCGAAGATAAGGAATCGTTCGGCTGGATAAACCGACTGGAAGCCGTTGTAGGGGTAGCTCGAGCGATGGTATATCTACACCATGAATGTTCGCCGTCGGTGGTTCATCGAGACGTCAAGGCGAGCAATGTGATGAGAGACGCCGACGGGAATGCCAAAGTTACGGACTTTGGATTGGCGAGAGTGGTGGTGAATGGAGAGACGCATGTGAGCACTGTGGTGGCGGGGACGGTGGGGTATGTAGCGCCGGAGTATGGGCAGACATGGAGGGCGACTAGAAAGGGTGATGTTTATAGCTTTGGGGTATTAGCATTGGAGTTAGCGACGGGGAGGAGGGCGGTGGAAGAAGGAAGGGAAGAGTCTTTGGTGGAGTTGTCGAGGAGAGTGGGGAAAGAGGAGGTGGAGTTGAAGGGATGGGGGGAGGAGGAAGGTGGACAGGCTATGCGGGCGTTGTTGAGAGTAGGGATTAGATGCACGGAGGAGGCGCCTCAGGACCGGCCGGACATGAGAGAGGTGCTTGAGTTGCTGTTGAGGATTCGCAGTGGTGCTTATTCAATCCCGGAGGAATTGTAACGGTAACTTCTTTCAGTTTGAATTTTTTTTTTTGTGGGTGGGATATATTGATCAGAATTTGGTTTAATTTAAATTTTTTAAATTTATTTAAAATAAATTTTTATTGAAATAATCTGATCTAAATTTGTTTCTCGTTTCATTTCATGCATAAGGTGTGAATTATAAAATTTAGATTTTATTTGGGATGACTTTCTCAAAGGCATAGGGCATGGTGAGATACACTGTGGTGATTGTATAGCTGAAGAGGAGGCTGTAATTAAATATTAATATCATTTAATCATAATATTGGCATGTGATTAGTAATTTTTTAATGAAATTATTTTTTCTTAATTTCGGTGAAATTACAATTTTTGGACAAGTAATGCTACTGCAATGTTTGATTATCATCTTTGACTTGTTGCATGACATATTTAGGCTCCGGTTGGGACTATTTCTTATTATTTTATAAAACAAATTTTAGCATTTTTTTTTATAAATTTTTTTTACCAAAAAAACTGCTTTAAAAAGTAGTAGAAAAATTATCCTAAACTAAGTCTAAGTTTGGGACTTTTTTCTTACTGCTTCCTAAAGAAAATCATGTCATTAATGTAAGAAAGCCGTCCCAAACAAAGCTTTATTTTGATCCTTAAGTTTGTTGAAAATCATGTCATTAATGTAATTTATTTATCACAAACTTCTCTATATTTAGTTATAAACATATCAATTAATTTTTTTTAAGGTCATTAATGCTTTTTTATAGAATATTTGCATGTTTTTTAAAGTCCCTTAATGTGTTATTTGGTTTGAAGTAAAATAGATGTAAAATATTTCAAATGCAGTAGTTTTGAAAACTTTAAGGCTTGTTTTGACGTAAAATGAATGCTATTTTTAAGTATTTGAAATTCACTCTTGAGCTAATTTTGGTGTTTTGAAAATCATTAGAGTTGATCAAGTTTTAAATAAACTGTAATTTTTTTACAATGGCCACCATCTGTTGCCGTCACCATCTACTAGCAGCCACTATCGCCCACCATCAGCCACCTTCGCCTTCTTTGACCACCAATTGTTGCCCGCTACCTCCACCGCCGACCATCATCTAACCCGCCGGCCACTATCATCATTGGAATTGACGGTGCATTTATTTTACTTAAATTTAAGAAAAAATTTACGTTTATTAATTTTCCCTAACTCAACATTTAAAAAATATTTTAAATACATTACATTTCTTCTATATTGCATTTCTTTTTAACAAACCAAACAATCTTTGAAAGATATATTTTGATGATATAATTACATTTTTTTAAACCCATTCTGAATAATATGAAATATATTAAAACTTCGTTTGAGACAGCTTTCTTAATCCTTTCAAAAGTAGCGTTTTAATACAAAAATTTCTTTTACTAAAAAGCTGATTTAGAAAGCAGCAAGAAAGTGTTCCAAATGAAGAGTGAATCTATATTTTATTAATTTGGATATTATCTTAATAGTAGTAGATATTGTCACACATTTATCAATAAATATAACTACAAAGTTTAATATTACAAAATATATGTGTGGATATTTCATATTTGTTTGTTATGACTTACTCTTAATATTGATACAAATGACAATATATACTCATTTGTTTGGTATGTCGCGACAAGTTATACATTTTTAAATAGAGCATAATCAACGGGAGCTCTTCCATTGTTCCAAAAGAGGCAATTATTCTCTCTTCATCAACATGTATTACAATATAAAGATAAGGAATATGTGAAATGCAAGAAGTCGGATACGGAAACAGAGAGGGAAGAGACAATAAAGAACAGAGATTGAAGAAATGAAAGACTGTATTCTATATAGTCCAATAGCTATTACAGAGCTTGCTTATATAGAGATTAAATACAAGAAACTCAAGATAGTACAAACGGTAAATAGAGGAGAGCTAATGAGCTTTTGACAGGTGTCTTAACATTCCTCCTCAAATTAATCATTCGGTGATCGAATGGTTAATTTGTTCCTGAGATTTTGAAATTGTTTGAGCGGGAGAGGCTTGGTGAGGATGTCTGCGACTTGGTCGGTTGAGCTGATGTGTGCGATATGTATATCTCCTTGCTTGATGTGTCCACTGATGAAGTGATAGTCAATTTCTATGTGTTTGGTTCTGGTGTGGAATACCGGATTGTTGGCGAGGACAATGGCGGAGGTGTTGTCGCAGAAGATTGCCGTAGGATTGGTTTGAGTGTGAAATTCTGCAACAAGTCGATGAAGCCACAAAATGTCTGATGTGGAGGATGATAGTGACATGTATTCCGCTTCTGTAGATGATTTGACAACTGTGCTTTGTTTCTTGACGGACCAGGAAATAAGGTTCAGACCAAGGAAGGTGCAGTATCCGGTAGTGGACTTCCGATCGGTGGGATCGGCCGCCCAATCTGCATCCGTATATGTGCGAAGTTGTAGATTGCCATGGGTGATTGGTAAGCCGAAGTTGAGAGTGCCTTTTATGTAGCGTAGTAGCCGCTTGAGTGCATGAAAATCACAATTGCGGGGATGATGCATTCGTTGACAAATTGAGTTGGTTGCAAAGGCGATGTTGGGTCTTGTATTGGATAGGTACTGTAATGATCCTGCTAGTTTACGAAATAGAGTCAGGTCGAAAAATTCTTGTTCGTTCTGCTGGGTACCTAGTTTGGAAGCCATGGGTGTCGGGGACGGCTTGCATTCGGAGAAACCTGCAAGTTGGAGGAGTTCATTTGCGTAGTGACTTTGAGTTAGAAAATAACTATTGGAGTTTTTGATCACTTGGATCCCGAGGAATCACATTACCAAGTTGTTTTAAATTGAACGCAGAGTGGAGCTGGTGAAGTATGTCTTGAAGCTAGATGTTATTATTCCCGGTAATTAGAATGTCGTCGACATAGATGAGAATGAATAGTTTGGTGCTGTTGTGTGATAGAAGAAAAAGTGGCGGGTCTGCTTTCCTGTGAGTGAAACCGAGCTGTTGTAGAAAGGAGGTAAACTTTTGAAACCATTGGCGGGGGGACTGCTTTAAGCCGTAGATTGATTTGTGTAGTTTGCTAACGTGTTGAGCATGTTGAGAGTCTTCGAATCCAATGGGATGTTTCATGTAGACTTCGTCGGGAAGATCACAGTGTAAGAAAAAATTGGAGACGTCGAGCTGTGTGATTGGCCATTGGTTGTTTGTTTCTATGGTGAGTAGGATACGAATTGTTACCATTTTTGCGACGGGGCTAAATGTCTCGGTGTAGTTGACGCCGAATTGCTGTGAGCAGCCTTGGGCTACGAGGCGCGCTTTGTAACGTTCGACGTCGCCGTTGGGTTTGAGTTTGGTCTTGAATGTCCATTTGCATCCGATAATAGGTTTGTTTTTAGGAGGTGACACAAGGGACCATGTCCCTTGCCGCTGAAGAGCTAAGTATTCTGAAGACATGGAAGCTCTCCAGTGTTCATGTTTGGATGCTGGAGCATAGGACGTAGGGGAGTGTGCTGTTGTCGAGACAACGGACATATCAAATATCTCTTTCGGTTTCGTGAGGTCGGACCGTAATCTTGTTTGCATAGGGTGTCGGATAGTGACATTGTTACTGAAGAAAGAGATTTAGAAACAGTAATATTTATTTCTATCTTGAACTGATACATAGCACTTGTATTTATAGCCTGAGATAGAACAGACTCTACTACAGGTTTATGACATGTAAACAGATTACAGGTTATATATCAGGTAGTCTTAATACACCCCCTCAAGCTAATGGGTCTGAATGAACCGTAAGCTTGTCTCGAAGAAATTGATAGCGAGGCGTGGATAGGTGTTTGGTGAAGATGTCGGCTACTTGATCTTTTGTTGAGATGGGAAATATGTTAACCGTTTTCATGTCTATGTGATCCCTGATGAAATGATGATCAATCTCGATATGCTTTGTTCTTGCATGGAAGACCGAGTTATTAGCCAATGCTATGGCAGATGTGCTGTCACAGTGAAGTGTTGTCGGAGAAGTAAGAGAGATGTTGAAGTCGAGCAGCAGTCTTCGTAACCATATGATGTCGGTTAGTGCAGCAACAATTGCACGGTATTCAGCTTCGGTAGAAGATCGTGCTACTGTGTGTTGTTTCTTGACGCTCCAGGAGATAAGAGTGTTCCCAAAAAATGTACAATAGCCAGATGTGGACCGTCTTGTGTCCTTATCACCAGCCCAATCTGCGTCAGAAAATGATTGGAGAATTGTAGATCCCTGTTAAATCGGTAGACCATATGTTAGAGTGCCACGAATATATCTTAATAGACGATGCAGAGAATGAAAATTTAGAGGCATTAGATTGTGCATTTGTTGACACAGAGAGTTAACGACAAAGGATATGTCTGGTCTAGTTAGTGTGAGATATTGCAGTGCTCCCACTAAATGTCTGTATAAATTTGGATCGGATTCAAGAACAGTTGATGTCAACATGTCCGGTTGTTTGGTCTGAGAAGGATTTGCAAGTTGCTTGCATTTGGTCATTCCTGCAGTGTTAAGAATTTGTTGGGCATATTTAGTTTGAGACAAATAGAAAGAATTTTTGTTCTGGGTAATCTGAATGCCCAGAAAACTGTTTGCAAAACCCAAATGTTTCATATTGAATTTGCTTTTGAGTTTGTCTAGCGTGCTGGTGATCATTTCAGGACTATTTCCTGTGAGTAATATATCGTCGACATAGATCACCATGTATAATTGCACTTCGTCTTTACGCCAGATGAAAAGGGAAGTGTCTGCTTTGCCTGCCACAAACTCGATGGATTGTAGATGAGTGGATAGTGTTTGGAACCACTGTCTCGGAGATTGCTTTAATCCATATATGGATTTCTTGAGTTTACACACGTAGTGTGGATACTCGTCGTCCTCGAATCCTTTCGGCTGTTTCATAAAGATTGTTTCATTTAGATTACCATGTAAAAAAAGCATTCGTAATGTCAAGCTGGTGTACCGGCCAGTTGTTAGTGATAGCTATAGTAAGAAAAGTATGAATTGTAGGAAACTTAGCTACGGGGCTGAACGTCTCCAAGTAATTTACGCCATATTGTTGTGTATTTCCTTGGGCAACGAGTCTTGCTTTGAATCGTGATACTGTTCCGTCAGATTTGTATTTTGTGCAAAATATCCATCGACTGCCGAGGATGGACGTATTTGGCGGTAGTGGTACTAGATCCCATGTCCCCTGCTTGTAGAATTCATCAGCCATCGCCTTCCTCCAGTGACTGTATTTGCTAGCTTCTTGATATGTGGTTGGTTCACCCAGTTTTTATGTTTCTGTATTTGTCTGCAGGTGAAGTAAGTTCAGTTTTTGAACCGGTTTGAGTTTACCTGTTTTCAATCAAGTAGTCATAGGATGATGAGGTGGGATATGTCTGGTTTTGGAAGGCAAGATGGTGGTTGTGTGCTCAATGTTGACATTGCTTGGAACAGCATTAGTGGGTTTGTTGGAACTTTCAGAGACAATTTGCTGAGATGCCTTACTCCTTTGGCTGGTAGTTTGAGTAGCATATTTGATGTTGTGCATTGGTCTAGTGCTTTGTACCGGGACAAGAAGGGACGGCTGTGAGACCTGCTGCGTTGAGGATGTAGTAGGAGTTTCTATGAGCTGAAATGGAAAGGTATTTTCATCAAATATTACATGTCGAGAAGTAAATATTTTATTGCTAATGATATCCATGCATTTATATCCTTTAGATATTGATGAATAACCCAAAAATACGCAAGACCGAGAGCGAGGTTGCAGCTCGTGTCGTTGCGCAGGTGGAATCCAGGGATAGCACGCGCACCCGAACACTTTGAGTAGATTGTATTCAGGTTGTTTGTGGTATAACAATTGTAGTAGTGAGCTGAGTTTGTTTGTGATGGACGGCAACCTATTTATAAGGTATGAGGCTGTAAGCACTGCGTCAGGCCAAAAGGAGTGTGGCATCGAGGCAGCATGTAAAAGAGTTCTTGTTGTCTCGATTAAGTGTCTGTGTTTGCGTTCGGCGGACCCGTTTTGTTCCGGCGTGTATGGACAAGAGGTTTGTTGTTGTATCCCCTGTGATGTAAGATAGATGTTGAAGCTAGAGTTCAAAAATTCTTTCCCACCATCTGAACGTAAGCATTTTATGTGATGATTCGTTTGTTTTTCAACAAATATTTTGAATTGAACAAAAATAGAAAACACGTCAGACTTATTGCGCATAGGAAACACCCAGGTAAATTTAGAAAAATCATCGATGAAAACTACGTAGTAAAGAAAGACTTGATGAGAGGGGACTGGTGACGGTCCCCAAACATCCGTGTGAATAACTTGTAAAGGAACAAAAGATCTAGTCGAATGATGATTAAACGCAAGTCTGTGGCCTTTGGAGGCAGTACAAGTTTTACACAAAGAAACATTCTTTGGTATATGTAGCAATTTATTAGAATTCGAAACTAGATGCATTATTTGTTTATTGGGATGTCCCATTCTCTGATGCCAGAGAAAGGCCCGGTCAGTAGAAGCAGTGAGAGCGATCTGGTCTTTGTGAGAGTTGCTTGATCTAATCGGATATAATCCTCGTCGACTTAGTCCCTCCAGAATGGTTTGATTTGTCGTCAAATCCTTAATAAGAAAACAGTGAGAATCAAAATAAACAGAGCCATTGTTGTATTTGGTTAATTGAAATATGAATAGCAAATTGTGTGATAAATTTGGAACATGAAACAATGATTGAAATTTTAACTTACTATTAGGTGTAGGCAGAATACCATTGCCGGAATGAGCAATCGGTATGTTCCTTCCATCACCTATGGTGATGCTATCGTTACCAGAATACGACGCTGCTTGAGAGACGTTGTCAAGCGAGTGATTCAAGTGTGCATATGCGCCCGAATCCAGATACCAGTCTTGATTCTCATTCTCTGTCGCAGCGAGCATTGCACGAGATGCTGGAGTCTGTGATTCCAGAGGATTTACCGTCATATTTGATTTGTGCCAGCAATTATTTGCGGTGTCCGCGTTTATTGCATATTTGGCATTGCACGGGCTGGCTGTTGCTCGATCTTGATGGTTGAGATGAATTTCTTCCTCTTCCTCTGCGTCCGCGACCACAGGATGTATACAGGGCTGTGGAAGAATCTTGCAGAGATGTTGTTCGAAGTGAGTCTGCCTGAATATTAATTTCCTCACTTATTAAAAGTGAGTAGAGATTATCAAGAACTATAGGATGTAGCATCATGTGTATTGACGTTTTAAACGCATTGTACGATGGTGGAAGCCCATTTAAGGTGTACAGAACTATATCTTCTTGATCAAGAATCATTCTGGCGCTGATAAGTTGTCTGTTATAGTCTTGATTTGGGTAAGATATTGAACCATTGTTTGATTTGCCATCTTCACATTGTGTAACTCATTCCATAGTTGTATCACCCTCGATCTGTTCGACGACTGAAGGCGTCGTTTTATGGTTCCCCAAATTGATGAGGTAGATTCCAGGTTGATGACATAGGGTAGAATGGTTGACGATATTGTCGAGGAAATTGCGGCAGTTAGGTTCTGATCAACGTGTACCCAGTCACGGTATTTTGGATTCGTTTCTTGATGACCCTCTGGTAAGTCAATATACCTAGCCGGTGGAGATGTCGGTGGGAGAAGAAAATTCGGAAAAACCATTAGCCGTTAGAAGTTTGAGGATTTGAGAACGCCATACCGAGTAGTTATCAGCTGTGAGCTGCGTAGAGACAATGATTTTGATATTGGATATGACAAATTTGAGAGCCACTGGGATGTTGTATTCGCCTGCGACAGATTCTTGAGGCGCCGTTGTGAGAGAGGTGGAAGAATCCTCCATTTTAGGCTAGAGCGCCGATAGATCTATCAGAGGAGCAGCCGGACGAGATGAAGACGAGAGGTGTTTTTTAAGAAAAAGAAAATTGCCCCTGGCTCTGATACCATGAAGAAAGAGATTTAGAAACAGTAATATTCATTTCTATCTTTAACTGATACATAGCACTTGTATTTATAGCCTGAGATAGAACAGACTCTACTACAGGTTTAAGACATGTAAACATATTACATGTTATATATCAGGTAGTCTTAATAGTTACTGGCTGAGGGCTCCGGGTTACTTGTGGTGATGTTGTGGGAGGTAGAGGTTGAATTCTCTGGTGGCTGAGTAGGTGCAGCAGGAGGGATGTGCTGCGGGACAGAAGAGGGCAGGGTGGATGTAGGAATAGGAGTTAGAGGCGAACAGATTGTGGGTGTAGGTGATTGAATGGGAGCTGCTAGTTGTTGTTTATATGGAAAATGATGCTCATAGAATTTGACATGTCTCGAGATATAGAGCTGATTGGTTTGGACATCTAGATAGCGGTAGCCTTTGTGCTATGTGGAGTAGCTCAGGAAGATGCATGCGTGAGATCTAGGTGCAAGTTTGTGTTGTACGTAAGGTCGAGTCCATGGAAAATAGATACATCCAAATATACGGAGGTGAGTGTAAGTTGCTTGGTGACCGTGAAGGCGGGAATACGGAATTTGATTATCAATAGTTGAGCATGGCAAGCGATTTATAAGATAGTTAGCTGTTGAAATTGCCTCAGCCCAAAAACTAAGGGGTAGGTGAGCGGTGTGTAGAAGAGTACGAGTTAGCTCCAGGAGATGTCGGTGTTTTCGTTCGGCTACGCCGTTTTGTTCCGGTGTGTGAGGGCAAGTGATTTGATGAATAGTGTCGTGTTGTGTGAGATAGTTTTGAAACATATTGCTTGTAAATTCGCCGTCGTCGTCCGTTTGGAGGGTTTGAACAGTGGTGTTGAAATTATTCTTTATTAAGTTTTGAAATTGTTGAAACTTAGTAAGTGTCTCATCTTTAGAATGCAGTAAGTATAGCCAAGAAAAGCGTGAGAAATCATATATGAAAACTACGTAATACTGAGAGCCGTTCATAGACGAATTAGGTGCCGGACCCCAAACGTCCGAGTGAACAATTTGAAATAGCTTTGTACAGGATGAGATACTTTTAGTAAAGGGTTGTTTATGGCTTTTTGATACATTGCAAGAAATGCAGATGTCTAAAGTAGAATTACAATTGGATATGTCCGGAACAAGTTTAGCTAAATCTTGGAGAATGCGAGTGGAGGGATGAACAAGTCTTGAATGCCATAAATAAGATGACGAGCGGGAAGCCGTAAAGGCAGCCGAATTAGGTGTGATAGGATCCTTGAGATGGTAGAGACCATTGTGTTTGCAACCGCGGAGAAGCATTTGATTGCACTGCCGATCCTTTATGAGAAATTCGTTAGCGTGAAAGCAAACTGAAATGTCGTTGTTAGATGCTAAATGAGAAACTGAAAGCAAGTTATGGGAAAGTGATGGAACATGTAAAATTTTATGTAAATGAAGCTTACGATTTGACTCAGGTAGAGGTAAAATTCCTTGACCCGAGTTTTGGATCGGCAGGGTACTGCTGTTGGCGATTGATACCGAGTCGAGTCCCTGGTATGGCGTGATTTGCTGTAGATTGGAAGCATCGGCGGTGAGATGGGAAGAAGCTCCGGAGTCCAAGATCCAGTCTGTTGTGGAGGAGAACTGTTGTTGGACGGCTAGTGCTTTGGGATTGGAGGGTGGAGCATAGTTAAGGTTGCACCGGTGCCAGCAATTTAGCGCTGAGTGTTCCATTTTTTCGCAGATCTAGCAGCTGGTTCTGTTGGATGTGTTCTTGACTGAGTTTGGAGGTTTTGCCGATTGTTGTGGGCGCGGGTTGTAGTTCTTTTCGCGTGGCTTGTTTGGTCTCCCTCGGCTTGTGTAATTTTTGTTAGACAGTAGTGCAAGGATCTCCGAATTTGATGATTCTTTGACATGTTGGTGCTACAGATTTATTTCTTCGCTGCATAGCAAAGAATAAAGATCATCGAGAGAGATGAGTTGTAGGGAAGTTCTTATGGTAGTTTTGAAGGCATTATATGTGGAGGGGAGTCCATTTAGTATGTAAAGAACTATGTCTTCCATGTCGATGGTGGATCCAGCGGCCGCTATGTTGTCGACGAGGATCTTGATTTGATCAAGATATTGTTGCATCGTGCTGTCTCACATTTGGATTTGATGAAGCTCGTTCTTGAGCTGAATAACGCATGAACTATTCATAGGTTGAAGGCGGCGTTCTAGCCTAATCCACACGTCGTGGGCAGTGCTGAGGGAGATGACGTAGGGTAAAATTGATGGCGAGATGGTTGACATAATAGCAGAGATGAGGTTGCGGTCAACGAGAGTCCATGTCTTGTGTTCGGTGGCATTGTGGCAGCTGAGACTGGAGGGCAGCTGTCGAGCCCAGTGAGATGATCTTGGAAGCCATTTGCAGAGAAATGTTGGTAGAGTTGTAGATGCTAAATCGCATAGTTTTCGGAGACGAGTTGGGTGGGGACGAGATTCTTGATGTTGGATACAAGAAATTTGAGGGAGGGAGGTGTGACGAACTCGATGTGAACGTCGGAGGTGGATGATGCCGTACGGTGAGACGTCGTCGATCCTTGTTCAGCCATGAGATGGGCTGATTGCTGTGGAGCAAGAATGCTCTGATACCATGTGAAATGCAAGAAGCCGGATACGGAAACTGAGAGGGAAGAGACAGAGTAAAGAACAGAGAATGAATAAATGAAAGACTGTATTCTATATAGTCCAATAGCTATTACAGAGCTTGCTTATATAGAGATTAAATAAAAGAAACTCAAGATAGTAAAAACGGTAAATGGAGGAGAGCTAATGAGCTTTTGACATGTGTCTTAACAGAATAGACAAATTGGCTTCTCTCCATTTGTTTTAGTAAAATTGTTGTAATCAATATACAAATCAAATTGTCTTGACACCATCAACTCTTTCAATCAAATAATCAAATACTTTTTACTTAGATATTTTATTGTTTCCTTAAGATTTAGAGCTAACAATAATACCATTATATGTTACGAATATCTCAAATATTATCCCTCTTAGGGGTGTAAGTGAGCTGAGTTGGCTTGTAAGCTAGCTCGAACTCAACTCTTGATCTATCACGTGTGGACCTCCGAAAGAGCACCGCTCGTGGGGTACGAACGCAGAGGGTACGGACGCACTATCCCGTAGGATAAAACGATCGTAGGCCTCTACACTCGACACGAATGGGTCGATGGAAGGGCAGATTGGATCTTGCATACGACTAACCATTGGGGATAGATGCTGTCGCCAGCACACCCCGATGGGTAGTGATATACACGACCTAGTCACGGGTTTCCCCCACCCGATACAAGAGATCGAATGGGGTAAAGTAGATTGCGGGACCAAGTTTCCCACGGGCGCAAGTTGGTTGACTTGGTCAACCGGGTTGACCCAGGGTCCAAGCTCGGGCTCAACAGACTCGACTCGACCCAATGAGTCTATTGGAGAGGGTCTTGGGGTCTGACTTGGTCAATTTTGACCAAGTCAACCCTTTGACCAAGGGTCGGGGCAAAATCGAGGTCAACATCACGAGTTGAGTTTATTGAGCTAGGATTCGACTCGAGCTCATATATTATATGTGCTCGACTTGGCTTGGCTCATCAGCTTGCTAAGCTGGCTCAGCTAATCAGCTTGCTAAGCTGGCTCAGCTAATCAGCTTGTCGAGCTAGCACGAATAATATTAATTAATATATCAACATTTCTATTATAATAATATATTATTTTCGTCCACATTAAAAATATGAAATCGAGCTCCAAAATAAGTCAATCTCAAAGCTTTCTTATTGACTTCAAGCATTCAAGTTGAGCTTGAGCCTAACATTTTTCACTCGAGCAGCTCAAGTGCTCAACTAATGAGCTCGATACGAACTTCTCAACTAATAAGCTCGATACGAACTTTACTCTGAGCTTAGTATAAATTAAATGAGCTTAGCTTGATTAAAACTTCGTTTAGGATAGCTTTTGGCCACCATTTTTTTTGTTGAGTTCAATAAATTTTGGTATTTGAAAACTATTTTAGAAAGTAGTAAGAAAACTATCTCAACCGAGGCTTAAGGGCTTTGTTCGAGATAGTTTTTAGTCACAACTTTTTTGTTATTTAGAGAAATTTTTGTACTAAAAATTGATTTAGAAAGCGGCAAGAAAATTATCTCAAATGAAGCCCAAGTAAAAATTCGACTTGACTCATACACAGCCCTAGCCTCTATTAACTTGGAATTTGATTTATTTCTTCTATATTGCAACAAAAAATATGTATTAAAAATGATATCATGTGCTTTATGTCCAAATGTTATTTTAAAATACTAAATATTATTTACAAGAACAAATACTATGAAATTATAGCAAATAAAAAAATAGAAATTTAACAAACTAAAGTTAAGCATATACAAATTGAGGATATATTAACAATGATGCATACTAACATGCAAAATTACTTTTGAAGCTTTAGCAATAATTCCAATGCTAAAATGAGCTATAAATAATGATGTGAAAGTGAATGTTTGGATTTTCATCAAATACTAACCTTCTAATTCCAATGTTGACTCACTCCCTTGAAAATATCATTACAAATGCTTGTAGTTAATGAATGTGTTGAGACTTTTGGAGGATTGATGAGAGGCTCATGCAAATCATAGTATGCTTTTTTTAGCCAAAAGGAAGACAAATAAAAAGGCAAAATTATCAAGTAGGATGAATGAGAGCTATTAATTTGAATTCATATTATTTCTATGATGTTTGCAAAGAAAATGATTTAGGGATTGTTTGGTTGCACTTAGATAAAATCGTGCTTATTTTAAATGTAATATAAAATAAAATTGATGTATTTGAAATGATTTTTAGTCTCTGGCCAGATGCAAAATAAATTTATCAATTTATTTTTTGGTGTTTGGAATAGTGTGAAGTTAAGCTTTTTTTTTTGTTAGGGGGCATTATTATAGGAGGAGCTGCTTCATAAGGTTTATGTGTGAAATATGTCATCCGTGAGGTTGGGGGTTTGATAGTGTGGATGGTGGTCGGATGTCATTGGAGTGGGAGGAGGTTGTGGTCTTTGAAGCTTCATGTGCAAAGGAAGACGTTGATTAAAAGCTTTCATAAGAAGGCTATTGTGACAAAGCTAAACTCAAAAATTATAAATTTTTTTTTTTTTTGGACATTTAGGTCAATTAAGTCAAACTCATATGTGCGAGATTCAAATCTAAGACCTTTTGATTGATAACTAAAGCTCCAAACTGACTGACCATTGTGAGTTGCGTATAAAGTTATTTCTAAATGTAATATTTTGAAATCTTTTGCATTGCAATCTCCAACATCATCTCAACATTCAACCCAAACTTCTTTCTCATGTCAATCTCTTTCCATCTCCTTCATTTGGAACTCAACCTCAATTGCCATCTCCTTCTCTCTCCACTTCCAATCCTTTCCCTCCAACTCAATCTCACCCCTCTTCCATTGCGTCTTCGATCATATATCAAGTATTCTTTGTCATCTCCTAATTCACATATCGTGTTAGGTACATAGGACAGAGGTCTTCCTTCTTATGAAACTACTCACCTATGTTTCCTGTAGCAAAAATGTCAAGTCTACCACCATCACCACTAATGCCACTATCTTTGTGAAATATTTCTAATAATTAATACATATTCCCATATGACTCAAACTTTATGTCAAAAAATATGGGACAATTAATACCTCACCAAAAAAATTCATTTAATCAAGCATGAATTGAGATGTTTATAGGAATTGAAAACTTAATGAATCAATTTTAAAAGTAAAATTTATTTTCAAATTATAAAGTTTATAATATAAATATTAGCCCTAAGAATAACATTTTGATAGCATTTTAAACAGAAAAAAATGATTTTAGCATATTTTGATATCAATTATATCAGAATTGGTTGAGAAGACATTAGATTTATTTTAAAATTAGCACATATAAAAACTAATCTCAAAATAAATCTAATAGTTTTAAGCCTATTTTGATGCAATTTGTATAAAGATATCTTGACACGATTATTTTCAATCTTAAACCTATAAATTGATTGGTCTCCCAAACATTTCAATGTTAATAATGCTTCCTTTATAGATTTGATATAAACTTGTTATACTTCTTACCAATCAATCCCACATAGCCCTAATAAAGCCCAAATTTGAGCCTTAATCAGTGGCACAATTATTAGCTCAAATTGGACTAATGCAATTCCCTAAACCATATTCTACTACTAATGAATGATCAAAATTAAAATAGAAATATTTAACGGTATCTCACATTTAGGTTTTTTTTTTGGAACAACTTTCTTTCTACTTATTTAAATAGTTTTTTTGTTATAAAGATATTTTAAACTGCAAATTTTTTAACTTAAGATTTGTTTTAGAAAACAATGAAAAAGACGTCCCATCGTTTGAGACGTATTTCTAATTGATTCTTAAAGCAGCTTCCTAGCACAAAAATTAAAAGTTTTATACTAGGAAGCTGCTTTAAGAAGCAATAAGAAAGCCGTCCCAAACGAAGCCTTAATTTAAAATAAAAATAGATTGATGCTTATGAACTATTGTTTTATGTTGCTATTTAAAAGTTTAAATTATTTAATATTCATCTTCAAATTTTGATTAGTTGATGTATGTTTTGAATTAAGATTTTAATATGAATTTGACGTGAAAATGATATATGATGAAGGAGATTATCATGCCTCATATGATATTAAAAGATATTTTAATATAGTAGGACATTGTTAGGTTTTATTAATATTTTTTTTAGTGAGGTGGGGATAATGATGTTTTGTGATTTTGTTTTGATTATAAATATATAAAATTTTAATGTTATATACATAAACTATATATATATATATATATATATATATAATAGGCGATGCTTGACTTAATTATGAAGAAAAATTTGTAGGTGATGCTTTTACTTGTAAGTTTTTTAATATATTAATTTTTAACGAATTTAATCAGGATAATTTCCTTGGAATTTTGTTTTTTAAGAATGTTGCGTTATGGAATATTTGCGGAGGTAGAGAAACATAAAATTTAATGTCATACCTTTGTACAAAGATCTAGCACATAAGCATATAAAAGAGGGTGCAGCATTCATAAGAGACACCATGGTTTTTATGTGGAAACCCCTAAAAAGGGGAAAAAATCACGGGGCCTGCCACAGTTTGAATGAATACAGAGGATCATAGTTGGTGGGCTATGGAGGTTGGAAAGACTCAAGTCGAGAGGAGACTAGGGTTAGAAAGACTGTAGTCTAACGATGGAGTTCGAAAGACAGTAGTAGGCGAAGAAGGTCGGAATGATTGTAGTCGGCAGGAGAGGGGTTAAAAAGACTGTTGTTTAGTGATGTAGGTCATAATAAATACCCTAGTCGGAAGGATTTAGGGATTAGAAAAATCGTTGTCTAATGGTAGAGGTCAGAAGAACCGTAGTAGGTGACGGGGGTCGGAAGGGCCGTAGTAAGTAGGAGATAAGGGTCAAAAAATCGTTGTCTGGTGATGCAAGTCAGAAGGACCGTAGTAGGTGACAGAGGTCAGAAGTACTGTAGTCGGCAAGAGATAGGGGTAAGAAAGATTGTTGTATGACGGGAGGTTTGAAGGACCGTAGTACATGACAAAGGTCGAAAGGACTGCAGTTGACATTAAACATAAGTCAGAAAGACCGTTGCGAAATGCCGTGGTTTGACAAAACTTTCGACGTCAGGTGGTGGTCTGGTGGAACTCTGGGCCTCAAGTGGTGGTTCGATGAAACTCCTGCATCAGGTGGTGGTCCGACAGAACTTCGGGTCTCACATGGTGATCTGATGGAACTCCTGGGCTCAAGTGGTGGTCCGACGGAACTCCGAGCGTCAAGTGGTGGTTAAACAGAATTTTGGGCCTCAGGTGGTGGTCTGATGGAACTCCTAGCCTCAAGTGGTGGTCCGACGGAATTCAGGGCCTCAAGTGATGGTCTGGTGGAACTCCGGGCCCAGGTGGTGGTCTGACGGAACTCTGGGCCTTAGGTGGTGTTCCGGCGAAACTCCGGGCCTCAAGTGGTGGTCCGGCAGAACTTCGGGCGGTGGTCGAAGAGCCAAGGAGACAAGAGCGATCTCTGATCTCTCTCTCATTTCCTTAGGCTTAGGGGTCAATTTTCAAGAGGAAGGAGGTGTCTATTCATAGATTTTTTGGAGTGGCATGACCATAAATAGGAGGAAGATCAAAAGGTAAATGGAGAGTGGTTTTGATGGACGACCGATGTTGAATCCTTTGATCGTGAACCATTTGCTGGGGACCTGAATGTCTTACTGATATTGAAATTTAGTGATATTGGGCTCGTTGGTTTCGTCTTCTCGAGTTGCTTGATTTGACTATAAGCATGCCACGTTTGCAAGTCATTTGGTAATCCAAATTGTGGTTTGAACCTTCCAATAGCTCTTCGGGCCCTTGATTTGGACCCATTTGTGCTCTGATTGAGTCGAATTTGGTGTCATCAGGTTTGTATTTTTGAGATGATCAATTTGACTGTAAGTTCGCTGAAATTGGAGTTTAAATAGTCCCAAATTTAATTTTTGAAAATTCCAACTTAAATTTCCTCGAGATTCGTGCCCGATCAACATAAATTTTTGATGATGTATCAAAGAAAAAAAAATATTTATTTATTTTCTTTATGCTTTTCATTAATTTCTCTCATGTGAAGCTTGGACTGGAGTGTTAGTGAAGTGAGCCAAACTTATCCAGCCATATTTCAATCACGAGCTTATACTCGAAGCTCGTATATTAAATGGGCTCGAGCTTTTTGAGCCACTTTATTAACTAAAAAATATATTTAAATATTAAATCAAATTATCAATATATTATATATTTATTTTTTTTAAATTAATTCTATATTAAAAATAAAAAATATATATAAAAACTAAACATTTAATTCAAAATTTAAAAAAATTGAGCTCAATAATATAGTCAAGCTGAAACCTTTCAAACGAGCTTAAATCTATAAAATTTTTAAAGAGTCAAGACCGAGCTTAATAAAATAGTTGGAGTTGAGCTTGAGCTCCATTAATAAGTTGATTGACTAGATTAGATTGTTTTTACACCGCTATTTGAAGTTGTTTTGTTTAATTCTGGGTTTTGTTTGAGATAATTTTTTTATTACTTTCTAAAATTATTTTTATAA
>NW_021573316.1:1050533-1078800 GCF_001605985.2 Dendrobium catenatum
AGCGAATTGAATAAACCGACCCTGAAGCGAGGAACGGTTCGACAGAGAAGAGTGAGGGATATTTGGCATATTCAACCTGCGCGAAGGTGGAGAACATCGCCAGCGTTTTTTGTGTCTGAGATGCCGGCGACCGAAGCGACGTAACCATGGCGGAAAATTGCTTGGAGATATTGAGTCGCTAAATGCGTAATTGTCGTGTGAGAGGTGGGGGAGGGAGCATTTTGATGTTAGTGATGAGAAATTTCAGGGAGGCCGAATGACTGTGGATCGGGGTTGGGATTTCCGGTGATGGCGGTGAGGAGGGAGTAGAGAGGAGGCTGAATCTTGATCCCCCATTAAGTGGCTCTTGATTACCATGAGACAATCAAGATTGCCGAGAGGAGAAGGACACAGGCAGGGAAGAAGAGGAAAAAGGAAAATTGTATTCAAAAGTAAAAGTTGTAATAGGGGCCTTAAATAAGAGAAAACAAGTAAAGACAAGTAATTATAAATGTTGGTACAGGATAAAATAAGATTATGCTAAGCTGCAATTGTTGGAAGAAGTGTGCAAAAGAGGAGAAAAATGATTATCTTCTAGTGAATGAAGAAGCGTAAGAAAAAGAGAAAAAAATGGAGTTAGATTGGATATTGAATTAAGCAAATAAAATGGATTTTTTTCGGTGAGAGAGGTGTTGTAAGCCTTCGTTTGAGACGGATTTTTTCATTTCTTAAGCAAGTTATATAATACAAAAAAAAATAAAAATTTTTATTAAAAAACCCACTTAAAAAACAGTAAAAAGGGACGGTGCATGCGCAGTGAATAAAATAAACTCGACACCCAAACGTGCACCCAACTAAAATTTACGGCGTCAATTCTTCTCCTCTCGCCTCCGCAGTTCTTCACCTATTTCTACGGGAGACAAAAAGGCTTCACAGTCAGGAAAAGCACAGAAAGAGACGGTGAAAAAAATAAAAAAAAGCAGCTCGGAATCGCAAACGACAGTATGTGATTTTGAAACCCTAGCGAACTTCTTTCTTCTTCGAATCTCCGCTGTTCGATCTCGAGGGTGGTCGGGATGCCTCAAGGTGGAGGCATCACTGCGGTGATAGCCGGCTGAGGAGTGGCGGCTGAGGAGGCAGCTCTGGACGAAGATGGCACTGTTCAGGAGGTTGTTCTACAGGAACGCCGCCGGATCGGTTGCTGGAGATCTCCGAGAGGGTAGTATGGTAATTCGTCTGCTATTGTGTTGATTTTGTCCACGTTTGCTGGTGCTTTTCATGTATTTTTTGTAGTGATTTCGTTTTTATTTATTTATTTTTTTGGATTGGATCTGCTTGTGAGGAAGTGCGGTCTCGATGAGCGTAGATCTTGGATTGTAAATGATGCTGGGATCGGTATTTCGATGTTTGTAATTTTAGAGTATTTTTTGGGATATTATTGATTTGTTGAATTTGCCGTTTTGTTTTGCTCTCTCATGTCTTTTATTTAAAATAACAGGATTCTTTTGTTTTTTCTTTGATTGGCTCTACACGTGTCAAATTCCAAATCATCTAGTTAAAGATGATGCGAAGCCCAAAAATTTCCCAAAAAAAAAAAAAAAGATGATGCGAAAGCTTTGTTTTTCCTCTTTCAATTGGATGTCCATTGTGTTGGCTAATGCTCTATAATCGTTGACGTTGCTTGTTTTTAATTTTTGAGTTTGGGAAGTTGAAAAATCTTCATTCATTTTTCTCCTTTGACGCCGTCTTTGTGGCCATTGGTCGGCTTAGAGAGTTTTATTGAAGTTATTGTTTTGAAAATTAAAAAAAAAAAAACCTTAATTCTTTGTTGCTAAGACATCTATTCATTTGCATGGTTTGGACTGTTGCTTCTCCTCCGAAACTCTTAGAGATAAAGAGTACAAGGATTACCTGGAGTTATAGTTTCCCAGCTTCAAGATTACTTTCCTTGATGCCTCATTCATTGGTATGCAACTTTAGGAAGGGATAAGAAGGTCATATCTCTGATATTTTGTCGGAGTATGATATGACAGTTATGGACTACCTCGGCAATACGAAGGTTGTCCCTTACTTCCATTGGAGATGATCCATCATTTCTTGAGGTCTAGTGAGAGCTGGTTGTCTCTTTGAAGGCAACATAATTTTTACTGATGCATTGTGAGAGGGGAGGTTGGCCTGTTCTTGCTTTATGCTCGCAGGCCTTCTTCTCTACAGGAAGCAGTACAATGGGGAGCAGAAGACCCTTAAAATGGTCTATAAGCAAGCCCCCAAGAATTGTTTCAATCTCTTTTGCTCGTTGAATCCGCAACCTCTCACCTGAGATACTTGCAGTACATAACCAGACAAGGCAGTGGGTCAGATTGGCCTCCTAAGGGATAAACCCTTAATGTTGGAATGCATCATTCTTAGGGTTGTTCCACAAGTTGATACTATGGAGGTTGCAGACCGTTGTTCGAATTTATGCCAAGACCCTCTGAATCTACGAACAGGAGCTCAAAGATACTTTTTCAACTCCAAGGACCAGGAATAAGTGTTAGGCATTATAGACAGTTCTGTTTTTATTTTGGTGATTTAAGGGCTGTTTGATTGTGTATTTAGAATTCAATATATTTAAAGTGAGTGTAAATTAACTCAATAAATTTGAAATACTCAAAAGATTGTTTGGTTGCTTGTAAAATAAATTCATAATAAATTTTGTTATATTTGGTTTGATGCAAAATGGAATTCTAAATGCCTAAATGCAAAGAGCCAGGGCACGACGATGTTGTCTTTCTCGACGAGGTCGACGATGCCTATTGTGGTTGACACAACATGGGTGGTTTGGATGAGCGATGAGCTAATATGGAGTGCTATCACACTATCGTCGGCATTATCATTGGATGCCGCGATTGGAGTTGGTATGAGTGCTACACGGCACACGAGCATTGCATTTTTGAGGGAACACTTGAGAACAGGCTAGGATGAGCAGTTTGTGGGAAGGAGCACTTAAACAACTTGGAATTTGCCTGGTGTGAAGTGAATTCCAAATTCTTTAAAATAAAATGAAAGGGTGCATTTTGAAAATTTCAAAAATTTGCCTTGAGTTTTTTTTTACTCCACCAAACAGAATAAAATATAAAACTCAACATTTTGAATGCAATACAGTCCTAATCAAACAGCCCCTTAAGCAATGCAATTTTCTTTCTGCTGTTATTGATTGTCTATAACAATTACAGGAGGAGAATGCAGACCCAAAAATAAGTGCTAGATGTCGTGTTCAAGGAGATGTTGTCCTTGAGTGTATCCATGTGGATGAGGATTTGGAGCGAGAGGTGATTGATGTTCAGAGTCATGTTTAACACTGCGTTTATTGAGTCTGATGTATACTATTTGCGAACAATGAGGAAATTGATGTTGTCTGGAATGTGAAGGATCAGTTTCCCAGAGATTTCAAAGTAGAGTACGTTTTCATTATTGGACTGTATCTTCTATTATGATGAAATTTGAACGCACATTCATGCCCGTAACAGGTACTCTTTTCAGACTTTAATGTGGCTAAATCTGAAATGAACTTAGAAGCAGCAACTGGAGGTGATGATGATGATGATGGTGACTTCGAAGGTGCTTCCACAGAGGAGTTTTTTGAGGCAGAAGAGATTTCAGCACCTCAGAAATTGCATGCAGATACTCAGATACTTCGTTACAAAAAGTGCAGTGGATGACAATGTTCCAATTCAGAAATTCATTGTTGTAGCTGTAAAGATGTGAAAAAATTAGAAAATGGCATTACACAGCAGAGTTCCTACGGTTCATCAATGGAGGAGACACAGATGAAATTGATAGAACTGATGCACTGGTTGAACTTACAAAAATAGAAGTGAAGGACACATGTGCAAACCACTGATTCTGGACCTAATGTTACTGAAAAACTTATTATGCTGGATGATGTGTTTCCACTTGAGGAGAAGAGAATGTTAGAAAGCAGTAGTTTGTTGGGGAAAACAGAGGCTCTTTCTTCAACGGTTGAAGAAGAATCTTCTGGAGCACAATCTTTCGATGATTCTGAGCCAAAACATTTTATTCATCAGTAATAAGCAATTTCTTCCAGAAGACAAGAACTATAGATGGCGAAAGTGGCAAGTTGGAGAACCTCGCACTGTCAAATGGAAGAAACAACAAAATAGAATATAGTGTTTCTGAAGAGGGTATGGATGGCTCTACTGCCTAAAAAACATTTTTTTGATCAGTAGTGCTATGAATAGCCTTGTTACACAGGGAAGTATCTTTTTTTGGATGGCAGGGATCACGACTTAACTAGTCTAAGTGTGGTTGATCATAAAGTTAGAAGAACTACATACACATGATTCCCAGCATGATTTGAAAATTAAGTAGAGGCATATTCATAGCTGGTTGGAAACATCATCTGCTACCGAGCGGAGGAGAAATTGGACCAAACTTTTACTATTTGTGATAAAGCAACTATTAGTGAAAATTGATAGCATTAGATGAGGCGAATGAGGGGAAAGGGAGAAGTTAGCAGAAATCAACAATTTCATGCAGAAAAGTAGGGGTCTAGATCCCTTACTCATTGGAAGAAGAAAGGGTACAGGAGACCCAAGTCCATCTTGAATGTTTAGTCAAAGGAGCTTTTTTCCCAGAATGATGGTGAGGATGTTACAGATGACATGCTCGATACCCACGTTTCAGATTCTGAAGATAAGGGTGCATTGGAAGTAACTGTCTCGAAAAGTGATCTCGATATGATTTCTATATCTAGGAAATCTATGTAAGTGATGTTAATCAAAAGTTTGGGTTGAGTGACGCTGCAAGCAAAAGAATTTGTGCTGCAGAAACTGTTGATTTTGAAAGAGAAAGTAATGTAGCGTTTGTGAAGCAAGGGTTGAGGCAAAGTTTACAAATAAGAAGACGGGAAGTATTACTCAGAGGCAGAATAATGAGAAGGTTTTGCCTCCCATGAAAAAATCCCAAACAAATAGCCGGCTCCTTCTAATCCTGTCGCAGCTAAACAAAAGATAGCCATCAAGAAGCGACAAACTTACATGCAAAAGCAGCCAAAACTAAAATTGTTGCTCGGTGGATATCACCCCAAAAGGCTTCTGATTTGACAATCATCATATAGGCCTTCTCACCCTCCATCTAGATACAACAGTGCACCACCTGCTTTAGCCATGCCCTCGGTTCAGACAAATGATGAAAGTATTAATGTTTAGATCGTTTAGTAGACTGTAATTCTTTGGATGGGTATGTTTCTTCAGTGGGCAGTGTGCCATCACTTTCTCCTCCATTAATAGAGCCTTCGAAACATGCCCTTGATCATTTATCAATTTCATGCCAGCATACAGCTGCCCATTCTCCTGCATTGCAATCTCCACCATCTCAACAGCCTCCCAGAGTGCCATTAGTCGAAACTCACAGCTTGGGCACTAAATTAAAAAATTCTTCAACCCAAACTCTCTCTCCCCTCGATCTCCATCACCTCCACCTCCACTACCACCTCTTTCTTTGCCTCCAACTTCCAATCCACCTCCTCCTCCAACTCCACCTCCTCCTCCACCATTGCCATTGGATCATCCATCAAAGGCCCATTTTCATCTCCTGATTCATGTATTTGGTTGATGTTACATAGCCATAGGCCTTCCTTCCTATGCAACTACTCAACTTGTGTTTCCTGCAGCAAAAAAAGGCAGGGCCGCCGCCTCCTCCTCCTCCTCCTCCTCCCCCCCTTCCACCAACCTGCATTCTCAGAAGATCCATCCAAGATGAATCTCCTTCGCCCCCTCCACCACCCACTGTCTCAGGATCATCCATCAAAATCTCATGCCCTCCTCCACCTCCACCTCCACCTCACCTCCCAACAATCCAAAGTGTATTCATGAATGCTTCCATCTTGCAGCCGCCACCTACACCATCCCCATCAAAACACCAAGCAATCCAAACAAAGGCTCCAGTCCCCCCCTCACCACCTCCACCTCCACCACCTCCACCTTCCACAAGAAGTTCATTGGGTGCATTTTATTCTCCTCCACCCCCTGCCCCACCCTCACCTGTGCCTATTACCCAGAGAAATTCGCTAAGTGCTTCTCCTCCCCCACCCCCACCACCTCCCCCATCACATGGTGGGTCATCTAATGGTATCCCTCTTCCTTCCCAAACTCATTCCAAGGCTACCTCTGGTGGATTAGGTTCTGCCATACCAGCCCCCCCTCCACCTCCACTTAAGCCAAATGTTGTTGGATCAGCTCATGGCCTTCCTCCTTTAAAGGCTTCTATGAAGGGCTTTTTAGGAGTACAATCTCCACCGTCGCCACCACCTCCTCCTCCTCTTATGCTAGGAGGAGCTCCCTCTCCACCCCCACTCCCTGGGGTACGTGTAGGAGCTTCACCAGCCCCCTCTCCACCTCCACCCCCACCTCCACCTCCTCCCAGTGGATGCAACATTGCTCCTCCTATCTCATTAGGTCGGGGAGCTCCAATGCCACCTCCTCCACCCCCTTTAGGTCGGGGAGCTCCAATGCCATCTCCTCCACCACCTAGGGGATGTAGCAGTTCCCCACCTCCCCCTCCACCTGGAGGGCGTGGTGCTCCACCAACCCCACCTAGAGCTCCTGGAGTACCCCCCCCACCTCCTATTAATACTCCTTATCCTCCAAGTGGTTCAAGAGGTCAACCCCCAACTTCCTTGGTTGGAGGTAGAGGCCGTGGGCTTGCACGTGCCACGGGATCCAGTGCATCTTCACTAGCCCCTCGTAGATCATCATTGAAACCATTGCATTGGGTGAAAGTAACAAGAGCCGTTCAAGGAAGCTTATGGGCGGATATACAAAAGTCTGATGATGCCCTAAGGTATGATTGGGTTAATTGCCCTTATTTCCCTTGTTGATAGTCAACATTGCACATACTTACTATATACTTTCTAAAATTATACTTATCTCTCCTATAATTAGATATTATAGTACATGTTAATCTCAATTTGTTTTTTGAAATTACACTTGACTTCCTTGCTGTTAGATTTTACATTACGTGTTTATCCAATTATTTAATTGAGAACTTAAAAAAGGAAAAAAGTTATTTTAGAAAACATAGGAATGTGCAATATTGGCTATTTGAGAGGAAGGTAAGTGCAATCAACTAAATGTTTTATTTATGCATGGCTAAATATGATCCTCTGTTTTCTACCCGAACCTTTATTTCTTATATGTTCTGATTTTAACATGTAGCCAGTAGGTAGATGCATTTCAATTTGTACTGATTGTGGTTCTGTAGGTAGTGTTTTATATCTTCTTAAATGACTAAGAAGCTTGATTGCAGCATATATCTTTTGTTTACCTAGAGGAATTGCTTGCAGTGTTTCGGAATTCGACGAGTTGGAACTGGAAAGTCTCTTCTCTGCTGTCATCCCAAAGTCTGATAGCTCAAAATCTGAAGGGCGGAGGAAATCTCTTGGGTCAAAATCTGATAAAGTCCACCTGGTAACTAAAGGATGCTAATATTTGTACTCTACAGCTATTCTGAAAATGATTACTAGGCATTTTTTTTTATGCGTGCCTTTAGGTTCACGTTGGCTTTCTTGCTTGCATGATAATTGCGCATTTTTACATATTAGACATGCTTGTTTTAATCGCTAGAATCTCTTCCCATTCTCCTTTCTATGTTTTGTAATAATAAACTTCTAACTGCACCCTCTCTCTTCTTTCCCCACTCCAACAATGAAAAAAAGGTCCTCATTTATCATAGTTCTATAGAAGTGGAGCCTTGTCATTAATAAATTTTTTTGACAGGGAATGTACAATCCAAACGATCATCTTTGAAGATGGACATCTATGATGTTCATGCACAAATACGATGGCATAGATACAACACAATACAGACACGAGACATGTCAATTATTGAAAATATATGACACAAATATGGGTTTGACATGGTATAATAATTTTATATTTCAAAAATAGTATATAAACATTGAATAAATATAATACTAAAAATGATTTAGAAATAATAAGTCATTTAATTAGAATTTGTGTTTAAAATAATTAAGATTAGGATGTCGACAGTCGGGAGTCGATGTTATGTATCAGGCATCGAGAGAGGAAACAACAATGATGTCGAGAGTCGAGCATCAATGTTATGCAGTAAGTATCAGGCTTTGATGTGAAGAGGGCGTCTGTCGTTGATGTTGAGGGAGTGTTGGTCGTCGATGTTAAGGCAACGTCGGATAAAGATGAGCTGTGAAGTGTGGGTGTATAAATTGCTAGCGCCGAGCATCAACGTCAAAACAATATCAGACTTTGATGTTGAGATGATTTTGAAATATTGATGTTGTAATGACGTTAGACTTCGATGTTGAGATGATATCGATGATTGTTGTGAAATCAAAGTCGCGACCTGCCAAAGAGAAATAAAAATAAGAATATTTGATGAATATGGTATTGAGTGCGGGCGATTGATTTGATGTTGTGGGTACGAAATAATAAATTTAGTTTTTATATTTTAAATTTAGGAAATTATATTTTTTAAAAATTAATAAAATATTTAAGGGTGGAATGTTTTATTTACCTAGTGCATGAAACTCTCACCAGGTTTGGGGGTGGTATTGTATACAATCTTACCCAGCTGAAAGATTATTTCTGTCACTCGAAAGTTGAATCCATGGCCTCTAGATTTTAGTGGAGCAACTTAATCACTGTTCTACGTCAGCCATCTAATAGTAAAATCATCTTGTTTTCTTAAGGGTGGAATGAGGGCCAGTAACCAGATTACGTAGCTTTAGATCCAATGCTGAATCGAGGGATTGTTGAATAGAAAGCTAGGCCCAGAAAAGCTTCAGTTGTGTTTTGGAATAAATTCCAAAACTGCTTTCTGTTTCAAAATGTGGTTATGATGTGAATCGTATAGGAGTTACATGCGAAATTAAAAGAACAATTGAATAAAATTTTGCTGAAGAAAATCTCTTGCTTAGATATAAAAGAGAACTTAAAATTTAAAGAAGTCAACTTGCTTAGGCCAAAGAAGTGCTTCGATGCAAACCGTACAATTCAATCAAAAATCTAAATAAATAGCAACTATTACATGTTCATAACAAAATCCACCTTTTAACAATGAGTGGTTCACCTCGAGTACCACCTCACTCATGCACTCTTTGGGTTTAGCGGTGGAAGGCGAGTACAATTAAGAAGGATAATTACCACTAAGAAAATGGCGCCGAAGGACTTGGTTGATGAAAAGGTAGCCACGGACGAAGGAGTGGTTCTCCCAACAAGAAGCTAAGTTGTATTGGGTTTTTGGAGGTCGATCGTCTCCGCTAAGCAGTAAAGGATGCGCTTGACGTATCTCTCCACGGTCTCGTCGTATTCCCAGTCGGGATCGTAGAAGGGAGAAAGGAGGATGTTGATCTCCCCACGATTGTTGTACGCGAAGCCGTGATCAACTTCCGGATCGGCCATATACCAACGCGAGATAGGGAGGAGAGGTTGTCTTCTTCTTTTGGGTTCAAGTGTCATGAGGGAACTAGAGTTTCACAAGAGAGTAGGGGCACAAGAAGGGGGCGGCGGCTAGGGTTGGGGAGAGAGGGGGCGGGTGGCTTGAGAGAGAGATGAAAAGGATTGATGAATAGGGAAAGCAAAAATAATAAACCTGAAATTAATTTCAGGTTTCAAAGTTGGTGGAGGGAATCAAATTTCAAATTTCAAATAGAATTTAGGGGAATTAATGAGCATTGAATGGGAGCCCATCAAGATAGGGCCAACGACATTGAGAGAGAGGGAGGGGATTGGGGGAGGATTTAGGGAGTTTCCAAAGAATAAATGTGAATTAGGAAAGCTACTAACAAATCCAATCTATTTTGAATTTAGATTGGATTCATGAATAATACTTTCCTAAATAGGAATTTCAAAAATGGAAAGAATTTTGAATTTCAAATTGAATTAAATCCTTTCTATTTTCTTGTTGGGTGAATATGGAAAGTCATTAGGGCGTTGAGATCACCATAATGAGGGGAAATTATGGGGTGGCCGGCGGCATGGCTAGTGGGGATTGAAGTGGCGCCGGGTTGGGTGGGGGTGAGGGAGCTATATGTCGGGTTGGCTTGGTAGGGGAAGGCGTGGGGTGATTTTGGTTGAGAGATGGCCGGCGGTGGGGCTAAGGAGGTTGGCAGGTAGACGTGGAAAAGAACAAGAGGTGGACAAGAAGATGAAAAAAGATAAAATAACAATAAAGCCACGAGTCGCGAACTCTTCCAACGACTGTTAGGTAATGCACTCGCTCACCTTGAACTCAATCACCCTTCTCTAGCTCTCATGCAAGAAGAAGAAGAAGAAGAAGAAACCAAATTTCATTAAGCATTCATTAAAAAAAAGATACAACATATGAGACCACTATATATAGGTCTTTACTCATGAAAAGAACAAGTACAAGATTGTCTTTTTGGCTACAATGACAAAACAACTCCCCAAAGGGTAAAAACGGAAAACGATAAATAACATATCATGAAAAACTAAATCAAAAGTAGAGGCGTTGAATCGTGGCCGTAGATCTGCGATTACTTCGTTGATACACATGTCGGTAGCGTCTGTCGATGTCCTCATCGGGTTACAATGCTAAAGTCTGTTGTTTTCAAATATAACAGCTTAGCTTGCATTGAAGCCATGTCATATTGATATCTAGCACTTGATTTTTTTTTTCCATTCTAATCAATATTGTTATCTTCTATCTCTGATATTGTAACAACCAAACTCTTAACTATCGAGGTATTGTCCGCTTTGGTCTAATGGCCGTACCGTTTTGATATCTAGCACTTGGTTTCTGTACCGTTTTATCTCGTTTGTGTAACTTCTCAAGAGTTCACCCATCCTAAGATTGCTCATGTACGAGCATGTTTAACCTCAGATCTTCTTAAATGAAATTCTAACAATTATATCAAAAGACGCCTCGATGTTTAAGAGTTTAGTTTCTTTTTACTTAAGGGGTTTCATAATCTGTCTCACTTAAGTAACTGACGTCTTCATCAATATCCTTATCCTAGAATCATTCACCAGACATATATGTTTCTAAAGGAAGCCCTTATAAGTTTAAGTGGCAGCTCTTGTCATATAGCACTTTGTACCATATAGGGTTTAAGAGGTGGCCCCCATGACTTAGCACTTTGTCATGTATGCTACTTAGTTATCATCGTTAGACTGGTGTTTTGCTCTGATTCCATTTTGTAACAACCTAAACTCTTAACTATCGAGGTATTGTCCTCTTTGGTCTAATGACCTCTCATTTTTGCCCCGTTGGTGTAACCTCTCAATAGATTACTCATCTCAAGATTGCTTTTGCACAAGCATGCTTACCTTGGAGTTTTTTTAAAGAAATTCTAACCATTATACTAAAAGGCGCTTTGATATTTAAGATTTTATCTTTTTTTTTACTTGTGGGATTTCACAAATATCTATCTAATATATATCAATTCATTTCTTATGTCTAGTGTGTTTTGACTTCCTATCATTACAACAATGCATGTTTAGTGTGTTTTGCTTAGGTTGAGTGCGCTCTAGCCGGTGGCTAGGGATTTGGGAGAGCCTGATCTTCTCTCCAATTGAATATCCAACCGTACCTTGTGTTTTTTCTTCTTAGTTCTTTCAATAAAAAAATAGTTTTGTCTTTTCTTCTTCCTAAGTTTCTTGTAATGTTTTCTGGTTTTGCTGAAATTGCATTCAATTCTTATCAAATTGGTATTAGAGCATAGATACTTGTACCTATGATAAAAGAAAGGTAGAAGTGTTGGAAGGAGAGATTAGACAATTGATATCTAAAATTTCAGATTTTCAAAGTTAAATTTCAACAATCCATGGAAAGATCGATTGAAAGTTTGCCATTATGGAGGAGATGATGATGAAGATGCTTGAGGTCTAAACCAAAACAGTGTCGTCGAAGGAGGCAACCGCTGGGGCCAAGGGAGTGGAGAAAACCCTAATTTGATAAGGAGAGGGGAAGATCCGAAGGTGAAAATATTGGGGGAAGAAGAAAAGATGCGACCTTTGGAGCCATTTCTAAGGTGGGGAAAGTGTGAATGAGTGAGATTTTTGGTGGAGCTACAGAGTTTGGAAGGAGGAAAAGATGGGGAGAAGATAAAAGCACCAGACATGGTTTAGCCACCCTTACAGTAGTATCG
This sequence comes from Dendrobium catenatum, assembly GCF_001605985.2. Lineage (NCBI taxonomy): Eukaryota > Viridiplantae > Streptophyta > Magnoliopsida > Asparagales > Orchidaceae > Dendrobium > Dendrobium catenatum. The sequence continues at coordinate 1,062,661 of NW_021573316.1, forward strand.
AGGGGTGTTCCAGCTAGTTCAGGGGTTGCCTCCTTTGCGGGAACATGTATATGCTATTTTCTTGAAGGAAGGAGTCTCACCTATCAGTGTTCATCTGTATCGTCATCCCCAAATTTATAATGAAGAGATTGAGAGATTGATCAAGGAGATGCTCGAGGCAGGGATTGTTTGACCCAGTGTCAATCCATTTTCTTGTCAACCCCAACTCCAGAACGAAGAGATTGAGAATTGATCAGGGCGATGCTCGAGGCAGGGATTGTTTGACCAAGTGCCACTCCATTTTTTCTAGTCCACAGTTATTAATCCAGTGCATCAACAATAGCTTACTTCGTTCTACCTCGAGGGCAAGGTGGCTCTTTGTGAGGGGAGTATTGAGGGACTGGCAGTTGAGCCAGTGGGCCCCACTAGGGTGGGCGATGGGCAAGAAGAGAGACAAGAAATTGTTTAGGAAAGTTTTAATTACAATTGGAAGGAAATTAATTAAGGAAAGAAATCTAATTTGAATTCAAATATGAGAGGAAATTATGTAGGGAAATGGGGTTGATTTGGGAATTAGGGGAGCCTATTTAAGGCTGATGATGGGATGATTTCAGGTTATGCTTGATTTTGCTAGAATTAGTTTTGCTTAGGTTGAGTGGGCTCTAGCCGATGGCTAGGGATTTGGTAGAGCCGGATTGTCCTCTCCAATTGAAGATCCAATGTATCTTAGGTTTTATCTTCTTAGTTCTTTCACTAAAAAAGAGTTCTTGTGCGGTTCTTAGGTTTTTCTGTAATTGTATCCATTTCCTATCATAATAATGGGATAAAGTTTGTGGTTTAATGCATAATGATTCAACTTTCTGTTCAATATGTTTAGTTTTTTACTCTTGATTTACTTATAAAGTTTAAAAATAATTCAACCCAGCAAGTATTTTAAATGTTTTAAGTCGTAACTTCATAATTTTCTAGCTACTGCATTGTTCTAAACATGGTATTTAACTTCCATCCCCACCTTCCTTGTTTTTAATTTTTTAAACTTATGCATGTATTTGTGTTTCCTAGTTTTGAGATTTGGAAGTATTCGTTACAGGACTTTTTTTTTTTTTGGAGTTCTTTTGCGAACTGGTCCTAAAAGGTCATCTTCAATGCTCCACTTTGGGCAAACTTTCGGTTTCATTTACGATGAATTCAATGAAGTACTTTTAATTATGTTATTCAGTTCTTACCTTGATGGAGATACATTCATAAAGAACATAGAGATATTGAAAAGTAATTAGTGATTCCATTTGCATTTAAATCTTATAAGTATTATCTCACTTCTTAATCGATCTATTAAATCTTTGTATTTCTATTATATTTCTCTGACCTCATAAATATTGATTTATTTTGTAGATTGAACTAAGACGGGCAAACAATACTGAGATCATGCTGACAAAGGTTAAGATACCGCTTCCTGATCTGATGGTATGCATTTTTCTTTTATTTGTACCATTATGGAAGTAATGTTTTCACCATAAAGATATGACCAAAAAGTGATTTTGGTTGCTCGACACTTAAATGAAAAAAAAATGCTTCTCTAAATGTCACTCAGCTAATAATATGGAAATCATAATCAATAGTTATGATTTTGCAAGAAACGCATATAATAGATGGAAATTACTTACTGAAACATAAATGTTATGGGACAGGGCATGCAAATTAACTAACAATGAGTTACAATTAATAATGCAAAGTTCTAGGTCTCTATTTTTTTATCCTTAGTTCTGTACTTACGATATTTGAGGCAATGCTTGATATGCAATATGATGATTATGTGTGCTATGTTGATAGAACGAAGTCTTTGGCAACTTGTTATGATGACTAAGAATTGTGTCAGGTGTACATATAAATTTAAGCCTAGAGATTTGTAAATATTCGCTATTTGTGACTTGTGATTTGAAATCTATCAATGAATATGATAATAATAGGAAGTCCAAGTTCATGGGATTTACTTCATGCTTTTAACGCTACTCATTCATTAAGATATTGGATGACTTCATCAGGTAAGTACTGTTCATCTATCAGTGGGTCATAGCTCTCTATAGGAATTAGTCTCACACAATTATGATTATGTAAGCTGACTTCTATGTTAAGTCGATCAGTAGCTTAACTAGTATACATGTATTTAGAGAGATTTTTTCCAATTTGCTCTACTTTATTGACGTCAAGATTTTCTCTACTTGAAATGCAAGACTATAAGGAAAGCGAACAAAGTGCTGTCTTTAAGAACCAACCTCGCTATCAATATCCCGAGGTACCAAGCTGTTGAGTTCATTGGATGAATTCTCTAAGTTTGTTAGATACATAAAAAGATCTCGCTGGATTATCTTTTTCAACGATATTTAATCTACAAATAAGAGAAAAGAGAACTCATAAGTTTAATTTCTTGACATTCACAGATTTAAAGTACAATTCACAAGATTTTGAGAATTCTTCATGGGTGTAATATTTTCAGATCTTCCCTACTCCAAGTTATCAGGATGTCCTTCATCAAATTAGTTTTGGTTGGACATGCGTTGGGTTGGCTTATTCTTAGATGCTGTAGGGTCCCTCCTAGGTTGGTTTTAGTATCCCAAAAGCTGATTGCAAGAAAATTTATAGGATAAGAGTTTGGTTTTGCTGGCTTGCATGTGCAGGCTTTTGGGGTTTAAGGGATTAGTTTGGTTTGCTATGCAGGGATTATCATTGACTCTCGTGGATTATGGGCAAGAGGAAATACCAATGTTTAAAATTGCACAATTGGGTATTGACGCATTTTTCTTTTGTGAGGCGAGCGTAAATCTCAAAATCTAAAAATTGCTTAAAGTGAAAATAAAGATTAAAAGTAAATTTTTTAACATAATAACTAAGTAATATATTAAATGGTGACATAGTAACTTTTATTGAATTATGAAATAATAATTTGACATAAATATAAAAAAAAATTACACAAGATGTAAAGTGGAAACTGATAAATTGCGTTAAATAGAATTGAAATCCAAACATCATAATAACAAAATAACATAAAATATAGTATGTAAAAGTAAAAGGAGAAGGAGGTGTTGCGGTGATGGCCATCCCCAGGTGATTGCCGGCGGCAGCAGCGGCTGGCTTGGGTGTAGGGAACTCAAGGCTGGACGTTGAGGATGGGGGATCTACAACATGGGTGCGATGGGTCCGTGTGAAGGTGTAGGTGTTTAAATTACGTTAATTTTTTTTTTTTTTTTATATATTTATAATTAAAAGAAGGACATACATGATATATACATCTCATGCTTGTGAGGCAAGGCGCACCTCAGCCAGATTGAGGCATGCCTCAAAGTAAAAATATGAGGTGTGCATCTTAATGCGTTTTGCAATAGAACTGCGGCGAGGTGTGCCTCACATTGTGAAATTTTAAACAAGGGGAAATACATAAATTTATAAAAATCTGAGCAAGTCAGCAGGGTATTCATGGAAAGATTTGAAAATTTTGGCATCTCGATCTTCGATAATTTGATTTAGATTAATCATAATATAAAGAAGGAAGCAGTGCGTATGCAATTTGAAGCACTCCACATACAAAGCTTGGATCAACGGATTAAGAAAGAAATCAAAAGTGGCCTTGTCACACAGTTTATTCATCAGATCAATAATCTGAAAGTTTATATAATTAAGTCCTATTTATAATGATAATCCACCGCAAGACAAGGTTGAATTTTTTTATCCTTTTTTCCTAAATAAAATTAAATTATCCATTTCTTTATTAAATTTAATTCAATACATATAAAGTTGGGTCTGAAAAGGCTTGAAAACTGGTATGTTTGAATTTTTAATAATTTGATTCAGCTCATTATGATTGGCCTATATGAATCTAGACTTGTATGAGCTGAATTGGCTGAATTTTGAGCCAAAATCATTAACTCATAAATTTAGAATATATAGATCATCACTATGCAATATTGCATAGCTTTGGTTTTTTATTTGACTTTTCTATCATTCAAGACATTTTTCTATCATTCAAGACACTAGAAAAGATTTTGGAATATCATCTTGAAGTGAATGCGTCAAAGGGGTTGGGCTTGAGCTTACAACTTTTATAAATGTTTGTGAGGGGTCACACGGATAGAGATTTGGCAGATTTTCGGCAACTGCCAACATAATTTTGTCCAAAATATATGAGATTCAAGTGAAATGTCACTAGAGCACTTGCAACTCAATTGAAGCTTTTAAAATCAACCGAGAAAATTGCTGCTTTTAGATTTTCTTCAACCGAACTGCTCCCGAACTACCAAATTGTGCTGAAACATTGGAAACTTTAAAATCATGCTTATAAGTGTGTAATGTTTTTTTTTTCTCGTTTCAGTTTTTCTCTATTTCATATAAGGTGCTGTTAAGAAGTGACGTACATTTACTTGTGTACCAAATATATATATAATATTAATTAAAAGTAGTTCACTTTTTTATCACCTCTCTTCTGTCTAATTTATGCTCTATTGAGCTGCAAGTCATGCTTAGTGTTATTTGATTTCTCAGAGTGCTGCATTAGCCTTGGATAATTCTATTCTTGATGTTGATCAAGTGGAAAACCTGATCAAATTTTGTCCAACCAAAGAAGAGATGGAGCTTCTTAAGGTGCTCTTAATGACTGTTTTTTTATCAAAATTTTGGTGTGAAGATGATTTTAGTCTTTCTGTGTGTAGGCTCACATTTCTAATTTATGATTTTCTCAGGGATACACTGGTGACAAGGAAAAGCTTGGAAAATGTGAGCAGGTAGTCACGTGCCCCTTTTCTTTTAAGAATAGTAGTCATTTGAACCTTTAAACAAATCGTAGTGCCAAAAACTTTAAAAAATTATGGACATTATTGGATTCTTGCTTAAACAATATTTGCATAGAAAAAGTGTGCATAAAGTGTGATAATTTAGTACCGCCTACTAAACATTGCTTTATAAAGCATTGAAAACAGAAAAAAATGCTCATTTTTTTAAGCATCTTATAACTAGAAAATAATGATTTAGTTTTTTATATATCTGTGATCTGGTTCCATTGATATCTTATATCTTTCCGTAGTTGTTTATATACATCACTTTCTTTTTTCTTAGCACATAATGCTTTAAAAGGCATTTTTTAGGACTCAATTGTGGCCTAATTGAAGGAAGCGAAAGGTAAAAATTTCTGAAGGCAATTGAGGGACGTGTTTGGGGCATCACCTCAAATGACCGGGCTCACCTCACCCAGCTAATTGGGTAATAGTCCCATGTAACTTAAATTAAATTATTAATTTATTAAACTTTAACATATTAGTAATATCTTTATAATCTATTTATGTTAAAAATGGTTTAAAATGCTATTTATCTTGTAATCTCTTTATATTTAAGTTTGATCAAGCTAACTCTTCTCCTATAAGTATAAAAAATAGGAAGTCTTAAGCATGACTCGCCTTCTTCCTCGCATTCCATTAATCCTTAGATATTCGCTCACTTCTTTAGAGGCTCTCTCATTGATTTTGATTTCTCTTGTTGATACGCCACTTATCTTCAAGGAGGTTTTATGCCAACTCGCCTCTTATCTTGTTCCTTTTTTTTTTCATTTTATATGTTTTGTCTTAGATAGTTTGGTCACATAAAACGGTGGCATTCCGATGACCCGGTTAAGAGAGTAGATGTATTAGATTTAACTTATGTTAAGAAAGATAGAAGTAGACCTAAACATACTTGGTTAGAAAATATTAGAAATGACCTTTCTTTATTAGATTTTAATGAGAATTTGGCTCTTAACAAAACACAATGGAGGAAAAAGATTCATATAACCGACCCCATGTGGTGGGATAAAGTCTTGATATTTTTGTTGTCTATCAGATTTTCGAGTTTTAATATGAATAAGATGGCTATCAATTTTGAATTTATTTCAATTTTTTCTTCATGTTTCATTTTTAATCATATTTCTATTTATTAAAAATTAAAAATGTAAAATTAATAATTATAGGGTCTTGTGATAAATAAAATAGCTCTCTTATGCCTCCATATTTTAAAACATTATATAAAGATCATTAAAATTTATAGTGTTTGATTTATTTCTTAATTTTTTTTCAAGTCTTTTTACTTTCTTATAACTATAATTATAAATTTAGTATTTACTCTGCCACTACTTTGAAGTAAGTTTCTTTTACCTGTATACTTTTTTCGGACCCAGGCACTCTACTACCCCTCTCTTTACTTGCGCATGATCTATTTCTACTCCCACAAATTATACAACAATTTTCTTATAAAATCAGCCATTCCACACATCAGGTTTTTGCCCAACCATTTTTCGAGTTCCACCATCTTATCCGACGCAATTATTTTATTTTGATCACTTTTGTCATACTCCAAATATATGAATCCATAATTACTACGTGTTGTGAGGTTAGAATTTCTCTTGTAATCACCCTAAAAGCTTTGCAAAAAGATTTTTTTTTTGCTTTTAAGTAAGATAATTTCATTTGTGGTTTGGTCACTCTATTTTTAAAACTTAGTGCTTTTTAAGTTTTTTAGAGCATGTGTTGTGCAAATTCATATGCTATTGTGATATCAATTTATATATCAATTGGTTGAAAATTGTCATTTGCTTATAGAATTATTATGTGGTGCACTATTAATCTGGGAGCTGAAGTGCAATTTTGCATGGCTTTTCACTTAGTGTTAGTTATATCAAAATGCGTTGTAAGGATGGCCCTTCTGCCTTGTTAGCACGACACTGATGCGTTGTAATTAAAACTGCAGTTTTTCCTGGAGCTTATGAAGGTTCCTCGTGTAGAATCCAAGTTAAGAGTATTCTCTTTCAAGATTCAATTTTGTCAACAGGTTGGATGGCATTTTTTTTAATTATTCTCAATAAGTTTCAATGAATCTAATTAAATTAATTGTTTTATTTTAGGTTTCTGATCTTCAAAAGAGTTTGAATGCCATAGATTCTGCATGTGAGCAGGTAATTTTATTTCTAATCTTTCAAGATATTCTCTCTTTCTGCTGTCCATAACTCATCTGTAGTTATTCATGTCTTGTGATTTACCAGATAAGGAATTCTGTCAAGCTTAAAGAAATCATGAAGAAAATCCTGTACCTTGGAAACATGCTAAACCAAGGAACTGCAAGAGGTAACAATTTTTCATTCATTGCCACATGGTATGCATTTTTTCTAGCAATAAATGAATGCACATATTTGTTATATTTGTAATAACTTTTTCAATAGAACAAGCTTAAAAAGGGAGACTGATGACTTGAAATCTTAGGGAATAGGGCAGAAGTTGTGGGAGTTAAAAACGATGTATTATGCTCTTTGCTACTGATTGAGCTGTGGCAATGAGCAAACTGCAATTTAAATATTAGAAGCTCTGTACTTATTTTTATAATAGTGCTACTTAATGCAAGAATCTTAGACATTGCTTAGAACTACTGTAAAGTCACTCTTAGATGTATTACAGTGAATTTTATGGAGTTCTTCCCCCTTGCATGTTTGTCATGACTCGGTTACTGTTGGAGATTATCTATATGGTGGCAGCATCAACAACAACAACAACATCAAGCCTTTGTCCCACTATGTGGGGTCGGCTACATGAATCTTTTTTCTTGATTGTCTTATTAAAAGTAAAATTCTCGTTTAAATCTAATAATGAAAGATCATTTCTAATATGTTCTAACCAAGTCTTTTTAGATTTACCTCTATCTTTTTTAATACAAGTCAAATCTAATACCTTCACTTTCCTAACCGGGTCATCGGAAGGCCGTCGATTTATGTGACCAAACCATCTTAAGGCGACTCTCTAATCTTATCTTCCACTGGAGCTACTCCAACCTTTTCATGTATATGCTCATTTTGTATCATGTCTCTGAGAGTAAATCCACTCATCCACCTAAGCATCCTCATCTCTGCAACACTTAGTATTATGCTTCTCTTTCAATGCCCAACATTCTGCACCATAAAACATTGCAGGTCTCACCACCATCTTATAGAATTTTCTCTTAAGTTTGTGGGGGACTTTTCTATCACACAACAAGTTCGATGCATTACTCCACTTCTACCATCCAACTTGAAGTCTGCTGATAATATCCCCATCTAATTCACCATCACTATGAACAATAGATCTAAGATTATCTGTATGGCAGCCTTCCTTCAAATTTCTACTATTTATAAACTTTGATTGTATCAGAGTGAATGCCAATTCGTGGAAAATCATATTATAGCAGACTCGCTAAATTTCAATTATACAGGTAAACCAACAGTAAAAACAAAGAAAAGAAAGAGAAAGCAAAGAACCCACCGAATTTTCTAATCTTGGTCTTATGCCAGCATAAAGAGAACTTTCCTCACAAGTTGTTAAGACTTGCATTCTACTCAAAAAATTTACATCCGCTGTGTGCAAAAATTTGAGAAGGAATATGAGATTTTATTGAACCATTGAATTAATTTAAATGCCTAGTGTTCTATTTATGATTAAAAATAGACCCATAATTAATTGTGTTTTTAAAATCCAAAAAATTTGTCTAAAATTGTAAGTCTGAAACTCACAATCTCAGATTCTAGCAAAAACCATCAAATGCCAATTTAGCTTCAGCACAAAAAATTCCGAATCAACTATAGTTAAAATCATATACATCAGGTTTCTGCTTAACTATGGGAGGCAGTGATTACCAAAATATTGCTTCAGTACAAATAACCATAAATCCCGACTATAATGGGAGATCGGTGATCCAACCTTCACCAAAAAATTATTCCACTATAGGAATCAATAGCCACAAGATGGGTGGGCGGTGTTTGTATCACCACGCCTATGTACTGTCTAGTCTCTTTCGTCTCCTACTTTCTGTATTTAGGGAGGCAAAATGCAAAAGAAATATGGTTTGAATTTTTATTTGGAAATAACTCATAATAACAAAAATTTGAACCAGTTACAATCAAAGAGTAAACTATAATTTATATTTATCCTAATAATATTCTCAAGGCAATATTTTAGCAATTTGTTTGGTAGTTTTTCCATGATATTTGTTATTCAGAAAGTACGGGCTTATTCATTTTAAATTTTTTTTGTGGCAGTCATTGAAATATGGTTTTCTTTTTAAAGGTTCTGCTATTGGCTTTCGTCTGGACAGCCTCTTGAAGCTGACAGATACTCGTGCAACTAACAGCAAAATGACACTGATGCATTATTTGTGCAAGGTAAAAAGCCATTGATTCCTTCCTCGTTATGTTACCTTTAATTGACCAGTTGCTTTGTTTGGAATTATTCAATTCCTGTTCATGTTCACTGGTTTCTAGACTAAATTTATAGATGTGAATTTTGAATCAACAGCATTCCTGTTGACTATAATTTTCTGTTGATTAATGTTTGATGATACCACTCAATTCACTTTTATCACAGTTGAACTCTGTTGCTATGTCATATTTTAGATCGATTTGATCATTTTTTATATAATACCAAATTGAGATGGATTGCTTACTGGCTCGTTCAATTTCACCTTTAACTTTTTTTATAAAGTTGAGGAACCAGATTAGAAGCGGTGATGGTCATACTGAACACACCCATAATAGTGTTGAGATCGATTTGATCATTTTTCGCTTTTTTTTAGTAGTACTATATTAAAAAATATGTCAATGACGGTGATCCTAGGAGAATATGATGTGGACTTGTGGAGAACACAAAAATATTTTTTCTGTATCCTAATATTCAATGCAAGTAATATACAGACTAATCTAAGAAGAAAATAGTAAACTTGCCTACACCAAACCAATAGGAATATTTACAACTATGCAAATAATAATTTTCCTCGGTTGAATATTTACAATCAATTTTCTAGCTATCCATCTTTATTTCCTTCCTTTGCTTGAATTCCTGTATTTTAGCACTCCCACTCAAGCTGTTGAATATATGTTTTTAATTCTTAACTTGGATACAATTGTTACTCCACAATTTAATTGCTTGGTAAGAACATCTGCAAGCTATCGATCAGCAAATAAATAAGGCATGCAAATGAAGCACCGTCAAGCTTTCTTAAACAAGTGTCAGCCGACCTCTGTATGCATTTTAAGTTCATATTGCGCTAGATAACGGACAATGTATATATCTTAAGTATTAGACTTGTACTTCTTTGAATAAAATTTCCTTCTCTGGAGTTCCTTTTAGGTTGATAGTTGAATAGAAGTGTGGAAATGCTCAGGTGAAAAAGGAATCTCTTGGCTTACAAACTCTTTAATATTATTTGGAATGCTAAAAAGATGTCAGATGAATGGAGCAAGAGTGTTGATTTATATTTATAAAAATAAAGGTGATGCACATGAGTTTGTGGAATATAAAAGAATTAATTTAATATTTCATATATTAAAATTATGGGAGAGAGTAATTGAGCATATATTACAACGTAATACTAATTTTTCTTAAAATCAAATTGGATTCATGCCTGGTAGGTCTACTATGGAAGCTATACATTTGCTGAGGGGTTTGATAGAGAAGTACATAGAGAGTAAGGAGGATCTACCTATGATATTTATTGATTTAGAGAATGCTTATGATAAAGTTCTAAGAGAAGTGCTTAGGAGAGTTTTAGAAAAGGAAAAAAAAAATGCTTATATTCAAGTCATTAAGGATATTTATATATGAGTTGTTACTAGTGTTCAAACATAAGGTGATTTGATCAAGTATTTTCCTATTTCAGTTGGATTACATCAAGGATCAACTTTAAACCCATATGTTTTTGCTTTAGTCATAAATGTTCTTACTAGACATTTGCAAGGGCACGTACCTTGGCGTATGTTTTTTGTTGATGATAATTTTATTGTTGATAAGACTAGAGAGGGAGTTGAGGAAAAACTTATATTATGGAGGTCAACGATAGAGTTTAAAGTTTTTTTTTTAGTATATCTAAAACGGATACATGGAGTGTAATTTTAGTACTAATATATCCACCGGCGGGATTGTGATATTGGGTGAATCAAGTCATTTAAAAGAGTGCATGTTTTAGATATCTCGGGTCCATTGTTCAAAGTGATGGTGAAATAGAAGGTTGTATTATTCGTAGAATTTAAATTGGATGGTTGAAATGAAGGAATGAACCGGGCATGTTGTGTGATAGAAAAATACCCTCAAGCTTAAGGGAAAATTTTATAAGATGGTGGTGAGAGCTGCAATGCTTTGTGACGCATAATGTTGACTATTAATTTTTTATTTTTCTTGAGTCTATTTTTGTATTAGATGTATGTCGGTTTAGTTACCGTGCACACACATAAAGAGGTTAAAATTGAATGCTATACAATTTGTTAAAATAAATTAATTAAAATATTTAATTAAGCAAGATTAATTAAAATTAACATATAACTAATCATGCTGTACGATTTACACATCGTATTAGCGACCAAGTATATTAAGAAACCTCATCGAATCTTTGGTTACTTGAAATAGACAAATTAAAATTTGAAAATTGAGCTGATCATACCGTATGAAATACTTCATATTGTACAATATTTAATTATACTTGCCTAATTTAAATCCGATAATTAAGGAATTAAATTAGATTTGAATTAATTACAGATCGTACTGTATGATACATATATCATACAGTCTGATCGACCCGAGAGCTCTCGGGGCGAACTTTGGTTTATCTTGTACAATATGATTTTTTTATTTGAATTAATCATACTTGACGATTTCCAGTCGTACAGGACGATCTTTGAAGACATTGAACTAATCTTATTGTACGATCAGAGGCATTTTTATTGAAAATTAGGGTTTTGAGAGCCCACTTTATAAATTTGTTTGCGACTTTAAGAGAACAAGTTTTTTGGCATTCAGAGGAGTCTTCCTTCTATAAGAGAGCTTAAAGAGAGTCCACAAAGTAAAAGGAGATAGTGGAGGTGAGGTTAAGATGGAGAAGTTCCTTAAGGGTGTCAAGGGAGTGTGAGGGGGTTCATATAGGTTCTCCAACTGACCTGCACCTTGGGTCCTCCGGTTTCTATTTGTGTGGAGCTCTTAGAGGGGGATAGTCTTTGGAGCAAAAAACTCGCGCTAGCCCGAGGAGGTTAGGAGTGGCATCTCCGTCGGGCTTGAGGGCGAAAGAAGTTTTTGCATCTCCGTCGGGACGAGGAGGCGAGAGGAGGGACCAACATCTCCATCGGGTTTGCGGGTGAAAGGAAGGACGACAACTTTGCCAGGCCAAGGAGGCGAGAGGAGAAGATTCTTCGGGAGTGAAGAGTCTGTAGGGGTGATTCTCGACCTGGTCAAGGGAGAAGGGTTTTTTCCACCTAGCTGTGTAGTGAAGGAGAGACACGTTTGGTGCAAATCCCAAAGATGACTTTTGGGGAGTGGATGTAGGTCAATCTGACCGAACCACTTTAAACCTCGGTTTGCATTGTCTTACTTTTTTACACTTTACTTTTCCTGCAATTTATGTTTATTGCTCTCTGGTGTTGATTTGATTATCTTGGAAAAATAAACATTTTGGTGAATAATTGTTGGTTGAATCTTGTTTTGAAAATTAGTAAAGAAAAGAAATAAAAAGTATATTATTTGCCTTCAACAAATTTGTTTTTCTGCTAATTATTTTTACAAAATCAAAATAAAACATATATATATATATTGTTTTAGTCTCTGTTTTATTTCTTTAACGCTTCCGCTTATCAAAATTGTATTTAAGTAAAAGATTTTCAAACATTTCAAAAAGTAAAAAAAAAAAAACAATTCACCCCTCTTGGTGTTCCATAAGCACTTATAATTGGTATCGTAGATGGTTGTGAACTTTCAATAATGATCCTGTTAGTAGAGTAGATGTATTAGATCCGGTCTACGTTAAGAAAGGTATAGGCAGACCTAAAAAACTTAGTTATAAAGTATTAAAAATGATATCTTTTAATTATTTTTAAATGAGAATTTGACTCTTAATAGGACACAATGGAGAAAAAGGATTCATGTAGCTGATTCCACATAGTGGGATAAAGGTTTGTTTTAATTGTTGTTATTGGAGTTCCTTTTAGACATTGCAATACTTGATTTGCACTTGCAAATAGAATTCCTTTGGATTGTGCATAAATTGGTTGATCACACTAACATCATATGCTATATCTAATTTGTGCGGGAGCGAGATATGCGGCTTCTCATTGGGCGGTGATACATAAAGGGGTATACTACTTTCTATGCTTGTGAACAAAGGCATCTAGATGATTTTTTTTTTTTTTTTTTTTTTTTTTTAAAGGGGTATACTACTTTCTATGCTTGTGAACAAAGGCATCTAGATGATTTTTTTTTTTTTTTTTTTTTTTGCTTATTTTTTAAATCATGCACATCAAATTTCTAAATTAAGATTAGTCATCCTAATTATATCATGGCAAGTTCATAAATACTAAGATGATTTGATCTCTTGTCACAAACTAATAAACTCTTAAGATGTGGATAAATGATTCTGGATTTTTTAATTTTTTTATTCAGGAGTACTCAAATTAAATTAATTTGTACGAATCATGCATAGTACAACATCTGATGATAATTTTCCTTTTGATTTCAAAGGAATGTATTTAATTAATATTTCTATGAGGGGCATTGCATTTTTTTGGTTTAACTTTCAAATCTTGTCAAAAGTAATTAAAAAAAATTAGATAATTAATTTGTTCATAAGTTTTAGATCAACATCAATTATCATAAACTTATATTTGAAGATAATAACATTAAAAATAATTGTATGGTTAATGATATTCTTAAACATAAAAGCAGTATTTGCACGCGTGTACACACACATACAACACTACTGCTTTTTTTGGTGGAAGTTCATTCTCCTTACAATTAATTTCTTATGTTAGGCTCTTCAAATTTATGATCAAGGTTGTTGATATTGATATGCTACGTAAGAACAATTTGGTGATCAAATTTGATTACTTTTTATGAAGTTTATACTATTTATCAATTATGATGAAAAATACATTGCTTTTAATGCCCAGCAGTAAAAGTACTATTATTTATTATTTTGAAATTAAATTCGTTATAATTGTTCCTAGATATCCTTAATTTTTTTTTTCATTTAATTTGAGTACTTACTGAAATTAGTGAATGATCTATCTCACTATCGCGATCATATGTTTGGATGTAAAGTTTGTATGCTTGAAATTTGTTAAATTTTGACATTATGCTACTTTTGTGGTGAAGTTTAAGGTGAAGAATCTTGATCTTCTGGCTGGATGTTATATGATTGAAATGCGTGAAAAAAATCAAGCGACAAAAAATCTCAATCCTTCTAAAAGTATTGTAGCCTATCTTAGCTCCCCATAATGATTTTGAGTTGAGTTTGAGCGAGCCAGTTTGAACTTGAAATTGAGTTTTTTTATTTAGACTTGAGTCAAGTTAACAATGATCTATTTGGAGTTGACTTTAAAGTTGATTTATGTATATTAATTTTATAAAATATTTTTTAATCGTAAATCAAAATTATTATCGATATAGAAATATTCAAAATTTATTTATAAAGAGTTATTATATATATGCGCATGTTTATTATGCATATTTCATTTTTGTAAGTTGATTTGAATTTATTTTGATCGAGCTACCTTTGAGTCTATGCATATTGATTTTGATTTTGAGTTGATTAATATGCGTGAGTTGCGAGCAAGTTCGAGTTATATACATAATCACTAGCTCTACCACACCCTCTCCCTCTCTCTTTATATGCACACATGCACAAAAGCATACATACATTTGTGCGTGTGTGCAAGTCTTTGTTCATGTTTCACCCATTTTCAGTCTCTTTTATTTTCTCTATGAATGTAAAGTTCATTTCTACTTTAGATTACTGACTCTCTCTTTTATATATACTCATGCTTGACTGTAATTTATATTGTACACAGGTTCTTTCTTCAAGATCACCTCATCTTCTTGACTTCCATGATGGTCTTACCAGCTTAGAAGCTGCATCAAAGGTATCAAATGCATAAGAAGAAACTTGTAAAATCAACTTTTAGTTCACTAAAATTCAACTATTTTAAGATATTCCTTGTTGTAGATACAATTAAAAACCTTGGCTGAAGAAATGCAAGCTATTATCAAAGGCTTGGAGAAGGTCGAGTTGGAGTTGGCTGCTTCTGAAAGCGATGGCCCAGTATCAGAAGTTTTTCGGAAGGTATGACAGTATTTTTGCTCCAGCCCTTATATTTTGCCCTTTCTGTTAAATTTCTTCTGAATCTGATGTGTTTCTTAAAATCGTGTTCATATTTTGTTGTGCTTAGTGTTGCTGTTTCTCTTATTGAGATCTTTTATGGGATTCTATATATCTATATATACAATGTGCAGTATATTGCCATTTTTTGCAATCATTTAGCTCATGGCAGTTTGGTAGCATTAATTTTCTTTCCTGCTGGAAAATTCACGGTAATAAAAAGATAAGAGTTTATTATCTTGCATTGTATGAACATTCCATATACGCTTTTTTTTAAACATTCCACATACGCATGGACAAGTTGAGAGCATGTCACAGGGTTTGCAAGCTTTTTTACATAGAAACCCATAAAAGGGAAAAGCCATGAGGCTTAATTAAAATAATTATTTTTGTGTATATTGTTCGTTACAAATGATGCCATTATACACACTTGGAGAAGACATGGATACAATATAATAGATATGGATAATAGTTTTCATGGTGAATGTTGAAGGATCTTTGAGATATGACTTATTTTCTAGAGATTTTTAGTGGTTTGTCTAGTTATTCATTTTAAAAGAGGGGAGATTAGAGACCAAGTGGATAATAGTTTTCATGGTGAATGTTGAAGGATCTTTGAGATATGACTTATTTTCTAGAGATTTTTAGTGGTTTGTCTAGTTATTCATTTTAAAAGAGGGGAGATTAGAGACCAAGAAGTCTACCATAAGCTTTAGTGTTGATGCCAGACATTAGCATTTAGTGGCAGAACCACATGGACCTTAGGGGGGGCAATATTCCCCCTTCAAAAAAAAAAAAAACATTTTTTTTATATAGTAGAGTAAAAAATTTTTTTTTGCCCATTCTAAAAAATTACTTTTGCCCCCCCTAAAAAACTCTTTTGTCCTAACTTGTCCTAAAATGTCTATATATTTCTTCAAATTTAGTTCTAATATTTTCTTTCATGTTTTTTCACAACAATTTAATTACACTTTTTTTTTTCTTTCTTTTTTTTTT